>NC_053391.1:243418898-243718898 GCF_905171765.1 Bufo bufo
AACACTGTCCCCTACATTGCACAACCCCAAACCTTAGGGTGGGAGGGAGGGAGTTTTCTTCCAACAAAATTGCGCCGGCTGACTCCGGTCACCTCTATTTAAACCCTAACTCCTCCCACCTAATCACCCTAACCACACCTCCCCACCACATTTTAACTACCTCCACCCCAGGCCCTTCCTACCAAAACCCATCATGACGGCCTCCCCTTACCTGGCGTCCTAGTCCGGCCTCTCTTGATAGGGTTATTGGTTACTTACTCAGGGCCCTTCATAACTTCCACCTTTTTCCCCCATCCAAGTACCATCCCAATAAAACACCACACACTTTGCTTGGATTAAATCGGCCACAGCAGCCATTTTATTAATAAAATAAATACATCCATAAATAACAATAACATTAAATTAACATTAACCCCTAACGAGGGAGATCATAGAAGCCCCAAACTGTTACCATCCACAAGAAGCCACCTGGCAACTCCATCTTGCCTCCAGCCGTAAGCACCAGCTCGGAGACACCAACTGATGGACGCCTTCTCCAATTAACCAAGTACCTGAAACTATGAGAGTCCAGCCCCACCATTGAGGCCCTTCTATTTCCACTACCGTCATATACCACCAGCTTCTATGATCTCCCACCGCCAACAACGCGCAGCTTGAACCTTACAACCCCCTCAAGCTTGCGCGTTCCTCCACAAACACAAAGCCCGTTCAATTCCATTCTGCAAACCAAGCGCCCACAGATCAATGCCCACCGCATTCAAGTGAACACCATCCGCCCTCCAAAAACCACCATTCCCTGCTTCCAGATCCGTATGCCGAACCGCTACTGCTCCATTACGCGCCATAAACCTCCCAATAGCCCTATTCACCTTCACCCTAGCCTTGTTGATTCGCTCAACCGAACGCGCCTCTCTCCACGTCTTCCGAGCCACTATGTCGGACCACACAGTCACCATACCCGGAAACAGAGACCATAACCTCAAAAGGTCAAACTTAACATCTTTAATAAGCTCACGACACGGTCTAACCCCCAAATCATTACCCCCGACATGCAACACTAAAATATCGGGGGCTCGATCCAACCTCACAAACGGTGCACCTCCCTCAACACACTTCCCCACAACATACCCCTACTCCCCAGCCACCGCAGCACCGCCTCGTCCCTGCTGAAACCAAGCTGACGCCCATCCGGTCGCACATCAGCCCGCAGCGCACCCCAGAAAACAAATGAATGCCCAAGAATCCACACCAAAACCGCACCTGCAATACAAACAAAAGAAAATTAATGCCACCACACCAGCTTACCAACCACCCAACCGAACATAAGATTTAAAACGTGAAGATTCCCATCTCCCAATTTTTTTAATCACCTCCTCGCCCAAACCTAACCTCGCCGCCTCCGTAGCTGCCCCAATCCTGAAGGAATGACCCGTAAAAAGCTTAGAGTCCATTCCCAACGCCCCCAAACATTTTTTAAACACTGCCACGAACTGAAAACGCGACAGAAACGATCCATCCTCATGCCTCAACATGGGCCCCATGTTTCCAAAACTTACACCCTCCCAAAACTCCCTCAAGCAACGCATCGGGCACAACCCACAACCCGGAACCCCAAATAGTGACACACTACACCCCTTACCTTCCCTATCCATCTTAGACACCCGTATCCGCACTACCACCCTGTCACTATATAAATCCACATCCCCCCAACACAAACTCCCTGCCCTATTAACACTAGGACACACCAGCTCACCCAGCCGAAAGGCCCCAAAAAACGCTAACGAAAAAGCCAATCTAAACAACCTTACCTCACCCACTGACCTACAAATCACACCCACCTGCTCCCCTATTTTCACTAATAAAGCAAATGACACTGGTCGTCTCTGATCAGCAACTCGTTTCCCCCTCCTACACCCCTTCAACACCTGCTTCACCAAAAAGGTTTTCGTAACATCAGGTAGGCCCCTAAGCTTAAAACCAAATGCCAAACCCGCCATAACCCGATTCACCTGCGCTACTGGCCTCCCCATTTCAGCTAAATTCCCCAAGAACAAGACCAACGGAACCTCCCCTTCTTCCACCCCCACTTCTAGCTCAGCACACCACCCCTCCCACTCGCTCCAGGCCTTACCATACGCCGCCCACGTGCCGGCACTCAAGGACTCCCTCAACAGCCCCGCTACCGTACCTCCAAGAGCTCCCACAGGGACTCCGGACACACCAACCCGACCGCCTCCGGGGCGAGTTGCCGAAAACGCTCCCACTGCAAACGAAAAAGAGAGTCAGCCACACCATTATCAACCCCTGGCACATGCACAGCCACAATCCAAGCATTAATTTCCAAACAACACAACACCAAATGCTGCAATAACTTAACCACAGGGGGAGAAGAAGCAGTCAACCCGTTAATCGCCTGCACCACACCCAAGTTGTCGCAGTGAAAACGAACCTTCCTATCACAAAACCTATCCCTTCAGAGCACCACCGCCAAAACAATCGGAAACAATTCAAGCAAAGCCACATTACGGACCCAACCCCTCAACAAGTGATGAATAAGCCGAAACTTGTTCGGCTCCTTCTTGGGCACCACCCCCAAAGGGGAAACCCTCAAATCCTCCCACGGCAAGTCACAAAACGGCCCATCCATCCTACCCAACGCTACCTCCTTAGCCAGCTTTTCCGATGCTACCTCCCTGTGTTCCAAAGCTGACTGCAAATTCTTCCTGACCACACACCCCTGTTCCACTGGGCGAGACGGGATACTAAAACCATCCGTAAACCCCTTCCGCAAAAACTCTGCCGCTCCCCTATCCGGGTATCTATCGAGGTACCCCGACATCACGGCCACTCGCACCGGCGCCCGTCCCTTTTGCACCAGCCTCACCCCCTTTCTGCCTCGCCCCCCTAAAACAACGGCTGGCCCCGTGTCCACCTCCGCAGGAAGAACACTCGTGCTTGAACTTGCACTTGGGCCCGAACTTGCAACTCCCTTCATTGAAGAGAAAGCACAAACCCTTAGCCGCTGCTGTTGCAAATCCCGACTGCCCTGACCCCCCTTGCTCCCCCCGAAAGGGCTGCCCAGACCGTACAGGCGCCATCACCTTCATCCACAATCCGATATCCTTATGGTCCCACCGCATACTCTGGCGGACCGCTTTCCTCTGACGAAACTGTTCGTCATATCTCAACCACCCAGAACCCCAATAAACCCTATACGCCTCCCCAATCGCATCCAAATAACAGAAAAGCGCCGAACAACTGTCATGCGCCCTGTCCCCAATCACGCTAGCCAAAATGGCAAAGGCCTGCAGCCAGTTAGCGAACGTGCGTGGTATCAACCTATAACGCCGCTTCTCCTCCTCCTCCCTCTTTGACCCATCCCGCTTCGCCAAGTCCAGATTAAAACGCTCCAGGGGAAGCAGCGAAAAAATATCCATGTACTCCCCTTGCCAAATCCGATCCCTGACCTCCTGTTTCAAGTGCGCACCCAGTGGGCCTTCAAAGCACACATAAACCTCCCCCCTGGCCGCATCATCCACCCGCGGCCGGTCGTCCTCACCTCCCACCTGCGTCTGCACCGATACAGAAGCTGCCGCTGCGACACCCGAGCCCCTGGCCTCCACGCCCCCAACAGGCCCGATCCCCCACGCTTGCATAGGCCCCCCGCCTGACACACTACTCCCAGAATCCACACCAGCTAACCCACACAATAGCCTCCCCAAGCCCGCCATCAAATCTTTCTGCCCCCCACCTAAACCACCCATCCCTGAACCCTGCGCCAGCGCAAGAAAAGTTCCCAGTGCCGTCTCACCTGGCTGCCGGGGTGCTGTGAACCCCGCAGCTGGAACTCCTGAATCCTGACGAAGTGACCCCGCTGTCACTGGAACGACCACTCCAGACGCCACTCTCTCACTCGGACCGGGCGTCCCAGCATGTTCCACGCTGGATGCGCTGCGCGCCGAAAACGACTCCTCCTCCACATTATCCGCACGGGCAGGACCAGCCGCACGCTGTCCGTCATACTGCTGAGGCCTGTGCACCCCACCCCTCTCCTGGTGCACAGCCTCGTGACTCCTGCTGCTGCTGCCTCTCCCTCACCGAGCAGCCCTCCCCCCCCAGCCTGGAGAGGGGAGCCTGCAGAACCAGCTCCAGCCTCCAAGTCGCACGCTGCCTGAGACGGAGCACTTGCCGCCCCACCCCTCACTGGGCCCCGCCGAATGCCTGGATTCCTCCCGCGCCGGGAGGACCTAGAGGGTGTCTGCACATTGGCCCCCCGGCGCGGAGGGTCCCTTACGGGGCTCCCAACCCAGCGCCGGACCCTGGGGGTATCTTCTGGGCTCTGGCGCGCCGGCGGCCGGACCCGCCGCGACCGTGTGGTGCCCGACGGCGGGCTAGCTGTCCCCGCCGCCCCCCCCTGTAGCAGGCTGGCTACCTGTCCCTGCAGCCACTCTGGACCTCTGACCTCCGCCGCCGCTCTCAGCTGCTGCAGCATCTCCTCCACCTGCGCCATGGTAAGTTGCTCCCAGTTTTCTTCCAACAAAATGGCGCCGGCTGACTCCGGTCACCTCTATTTAAACCCTAACTCCTCCCACCTAATCACCCTAACCACACCTCCCCACCACAGTTTAACTACCTCCACCCCAGGCCCTTCCTACCAAAACCCATGATGACGGCCTCCCCTTACCTGGCGTCCTAGTCCGGCCTCTCCAAATCGTCTGTTCTATTGCTGGGTGACATGAACCCCCTTTTGCCGTGAATGAACCCCTGCTGTGCCTGGTTGACAGGGGCCTAAATCTCTCAAAATCGTCTGTTCTATTGCTGGGTGACATGAACCCCCTTTTGCCGTGAATGAACCCCTGCTGTGCCTGGGTGACAGGGACCTAAATCTCTCAAAATCATCTGTTCTATTGCTGGGTGACATGAACCCCCTTTTGCCGTGAATGAACCCCTGCTGTGCCTGGGTGACAGGGGCCTAAATCTCTCAAAATCATCTGTTCTATTGCTGGGTGACATGAACCCCCTTTTGCCGTGAATGAACCCCTGCTCTGCATTGCTGACAGGGAACTAAATTTAGTGAAAACATCTGTTACTGATCGGAAGATGCGCGACTACAAGCACACGCTGCTGATGGCATTCCCACCTGACAGCGGGGGCACAGTGGAAGCACAGGGAGAAGGCAGAGGAGGAGGAAGAGGTCGCCAACGCAGCTGGGGCACCACCAGCACCTGAGAAGGCAGGGTTAGCATGGCCCAAATGTGGAAAAGCTTTGTCAGCCTTGGAGGTGCTGACCTGCCCTGCAGCCAGTGTATAGTGTGAACGTGTGTTTAGTACGGCAGAGAGCATTATCACAGGCCGCAGCCAATGTGGACAAGCTTACGTTTATTAAAATGAACCTGGCATGGATCCCACAGGACTTGTCTGTACCTTGTGCAGAATAGACATTTATACCACCATCAAACATACATTCTTGTACTCAAGTGCACTTATTCTTTGTTTTATTTTGTTATATAAACAGATAAATGGGGCGGCTCACTCTGCTTTTGGATTACTATGGTGCTCCAACTGCAATTGATGCACCCAAATCAAGAGGTAGGATAATATAAATACAGAAATGTAGAAGGGCACTCAACATATGGAGTCACATCGAATCATGGAGGTCCAAACAATATCGATTTATTGAACACGTCTAAAATAGGCAGTCAAAAATATTAAGATTCGCAAAATGTCAACACACCTTAAAACATATCATAAAAACAAGTAAAACATTTAATGGCAATCAAACGAGCAATGTCAATGTGTATAAAAAAGAAGGGGAGGTTTCAAATAAAATGTCCAATACCACTAACAACGCAGGTAAACGTTATAAGCAGATTGGAAGTCCTAAATTTGCGAATTGTAGGAACTTTCGATTTTTTCTATTAAATAATCGTATGTTCTTAGGCCGTCTCGATTAAAACCATTTTGTGGCGTCCCACATTTTTTCGAATGGTATTAAAATCGGCACAAAATCGGCGGTGGGCGAACATATGCGATGTTCGGTCCGCCCCCTATACATCATCATTGAGTAAACTTTGACCCTGTACCTCACAGTCAGCAGACACATTCCAGCCAATCAGCAGCAGACCCTCCCTCCCAGACCCTCCCACCTCCCGGACAGCATTCATTTTAGATTCATTCGGAATCTGCATTCTCAGTGAGAGGAGGGACAGTGTAGCTGCTGCTGATTCAATAGGGAAAGCGTTAGCTAGGGCAGTGTTCTGTGTCCACAGACTCATCTGCTGTAAGGACAGCGTCCTGACAGCACCCCAAAAAGCCCTTTTCAGGGCTGGTACATCAGTCTGCTTTTTTTTTTATATATACATATATTGCAGTTGCCTGCCCGTGTGTGAGAGGCTGCAGGCTCAGTCACAGACAGTACTGTGTGCACACCATTCATACAGGGTGTGACAGAAAATACCTTGCAGATAAAAAAAATTATATTTAATATTTTTCTGTGATCTAATCCCATTTGCAAGCCAGCGTGTGTCAGGCCCACACAGACTGTATTGTGGCCACTGGCTAGTGGCTTAGACCTTCACTTATACCGTTACAGGGTGTCATTTACTCACAAATACCTCGCAGATAAAAAAAAAATTATATTAATTTTTTTCTGTGATCTAATCCCATTTGCAAGCCCGTGTGTGTCAGGCCCACACAGACTGTATTGTGTCCGCTGGCTAGTGGCTAGACCTCCAATTATACCGTTACAGGGTGTCATTTACTCACAAATACCTCGCAGATAAAAAAAAATTCTATTTAATTTTTTTATGTGATCTAATCCCATTTGCAAGCCCGTGTGTGTCAGGCCCACACAGACTGTATTGTGGCCACTGGCTAGTGGCTTAGACCTCCACTTATACCGTTACAGGGTGTCATTTACTCGCAAATACCTCGCAGATAAAAAAATATTCTATTTAATTTTTTTCTGTGATCTAATCCCATTTGCAAGCCCGTGTGTGTCATGCCAACACAGACTGTATTGTGTCCGCTGGCTAGTGGCTAGACCTCCACTTATACCGTTACAGGGTGTCATTTACTCACAAATACCTCGCAGATAAAAAAAAATTATATTACATTTTTTTCTGTGATCTAATCCCATTTGCAAGCCCATGTGTGTCAGGCCCACACAGACTGTATTGTGACCACTGGCTAGTGGCTAGACCTCCACTTATACCGTTACAGGGTGTCATTTACTCACAAATACCTCGCAGATAAAATAAAAATATATTTAATTTTTTTCTGTGATATAATCACAGTTGCAAGCCAGTGTGTGTCAGGCCCACACAGACTGTACTGTGCCCACTGCCCACCACTTATATAGGGTGGCACAGTACCTTGCACGCATAGTAACACTTATCTAATTAAAAATGACAGGCAGAGGCAGGCCACGCCGCAGGGGCCGTCATGTTCGTGGTGCTGTGATTTCCACTGGCCCTGGAATAATGACCAGTGTTCAGAGGCCACGTACCCTGAACCCAAAAAATTCTGAGAAAATTGTTGACTGGCTTACACAGGACACCCAATCTTCAACAGCTTCCGCTAAGAACCTTGACGCACCATCCTCCTCCAGCTCAGCTTTGGTCACCTGCTCTCAAGTTACCACTTTCCCGCCCGCCGCCACCACCACCACTACCACCAAAGCCACCACAGCCGCTTCACTTGATCCCTCAGAGGAGTTATTTACACATCATTTGGATGAAATTAGTGATGTGCAACCATTATTGCCAGAGGATGGAGATAACAGGGATATGTCTCAGTCAGGCAGCATTACACACATGGACGTACAGTGTGATGATGATGATGATGTTGAACCCGCTGCTGCTTCCTTTGCTGAGGTGTCAGATACAAGTGAAGTGGTTGATGATGACGATGTGTCCGTGGGTGCCTGCTCGAAGAGAAGAAGAAGAGGGGGAAAGTTCAGAAGGGGAGACAGAGAGAAGGAGGAGACAAGTTGGAAGCAGGGGGAGGTCGTCGCAAGGAGCTAGTGGCACAGTCAGACAGCATGTATCGGCACCCGGGGTCAGCCAGACAGCACGCCAATCAACACATGCTGCTGCCACCACCAGAATGCCGTCATTGCAAAGCTCAGCAGTGTGGCATTTTTTTTGTGTGTCTGCCTCTGACAACAGCGATGCCATTTGCAACCTGTCCCAAAAGAAACTGAGTCGTGGGAAATCCAACACCCACCTAGGTACAACTGCTTTGCGAAGGCACATGATCGCACATCACAAACGCCTATGGGATCAACACATGATGACGAGTAGAAGCAGCACACAAGCTCAAAGCCACCATCCTCCTCCTGGTCCAGCATCTTCAGCCACGTCAACCACTGCTGTCCTCCTTGCCCCCTCTCAACCACCCACCACTCCGCCTCTCACCTTCACCAGTTCCATCTCATCTGCCCACAGTCAGGTGTCTGTAAAGGAAATGTTTGAGCGTAGGAAGCCAATGTCCCAGAGTTACCCCATTGCCTGGTGTCTGACAGCTGGCTTGACGGAACTCTTAGCCCACCAGCTTTTACCATACCAGCTGGTGGAGTCTGAGGCCTTCAAAAAATTTGTCGCTATTGGGACACTTTTCAAAAAAGGCAATCCCAAACATCTACTCAGTGATTGAAAAGGAAGTCATGGCATCTCTGGCATACAGTGTTGGGGCAAGGGTCCATCTGACCACTGATACCTGGTCTTCAAAGCACGGTCAGGGCAGGTATATCACCTACACTGCACATTGGGTCAACCTGCTGACGGCTGACAAGCATGGAATGTGTGGCTCTGCAGCGGAGTTGGTGACACCGCCACGACTTGCAGGCAGGCCTACTGCCACCTCCTCTACTCCTCCTACTCCATCCTCTTCCATAACCTCCTCGGCTGAGTCCTCTTCTGCTACGATGTCTGGCTGCACATCAACTGAATCCCCCCAGCTCCCCAGGGGCTATTCCACATGGCGGATACGACAGTGTCACGCTGTCTTGGGGTTGACTTGCCTGAAAGCAGAGAGCCACACCGGACCAGCACTCCTGTCTGCCTTGAACGTACAGGGGGATCAGTGGCTGACCCCGCACCAACTGGAGATCAGCAAAGTGGTGTGTGACAATGGAAGCAATTTGTTGGCGGCATTGAATTTGGGCAAGTTGTGACATGTGCCGTGCATGGCACACGTGTTGAATCTCATCGTACAACGCTTTGTGTCTAAGTACCCAGGCTTACAGGATGTCCTCAAGCAGGCCAGGAAGGTGTGTGGCCATTTCAGGCGTTCCTACACGGCCATGGTGCACTTTTCAGACATTCAGCGCCGAAACAACATGCCAGTGAGGCGCTTGATTTGCGACAGCCCGACACGTTGGAATTCAACACTCCTAATGTTCGACCGCCTGCTCCAACAAGAAAAAGCTGTCAACGAGTATTTGTATGACCGGGGTGCTAGGACAGCCTCTGCGGAGCTGGGAATTTTTTTGCCACGTCACTGGACGCTCATGCGCAATGCCTGTAGGCTCATGCGTCCTTTTGAGGAGGTGACAAACCTAGTCAGTCGCACCGAAGGCACCATCAGCGACCTCATCCCATTTGTTTTCTTCCTGGAGCGTGCCCTGTGAAGAGTGCTGGATCAGGCTGTAGATGAGCGTGAAGAGGAAGAGTTGTGGTCACCATCACCACCAGAAACAGCCTTGTCATCATCGCTTGCTGGACCTGCGGCAACGCTGGAAGAGGAGTGTGAGGAAGAGGAGTCAGAGAGGAATGTGGCTTTGAGGAGGAGGAAGACCAACCACAGCAGGCATCCCAGGGTGCTCGTTGTTGTCACCTATCTGGGACCCGTGGTGTTGTACGTGGCTGGGGTGAAGAACAGACCGTCAATGACATCAGTAAGGACGAGGAACGGGAAATGAGTAGCTCGGCATCCAACCTTGTGCAAATGGGGTCTTTCATGCTGTCATGTCTGTTGAGGGACCCTCGTATAAAAAGGATGAAGGAGAACGACCTGTACTGGGTGGCCATGCTACTAGACCCCCGGTATAAGCAGAAAGTGGCAGAAATGTTACCAACTTACCGAAAGTCAGAAAGGATGCAGCAGTTCAAAACAAAACAAAAAAATATGCTTTACACAGCTTATAAGGGGGATGTCACAGCACAACGGGAATCTAACAGGGGAAGAGGTGAAAGTAATCCTCCTCCTACCACGACCACGGCGGCAAGGACAGGACGCTTTACAGATGTGTTGTTGATGGAGGACATGCAGAGCTTTTTCAGTCCTACACATCGCCACAGCCCTTCGGGATCCAGCCTTAGAGAATGACTCGACCGACAGGTAGCAGACTACCTCGCCTTAACTGCAGATATCGACACTCTGAGGAGCGATGAACCCCTTGACTACTGGGTGTGCAGGCTTGACCTGTGGCCTGAGCTATCCCAGTTTGCGATAGAACTTCTGGCCTGCCCCGCTTCAAGTGTCCTGTCAGAAAGGACCTTC
This sequence comes from Bufo bufo, assembly GCF_905171765.1. NCBI lineage: Eukaryota > Metazoa > Chordata > Amphibia > Anura > Bufonidae > Bufo > Bufo bufo. The sequence goes on from NC_053391.1 coordinate 243,429,402, forward strand.
AGTGCAGCAGGAGGCATTGTCACTGACAAAAGAAGTCGCCTCGGTCAAAAAAGTGTTGATTACCTCACCTTCATTAAGATGAATGAGGCATGGATCCCGAAAGGACTGACAGTGGGGGATACGTTTGACTAACAAAGGGCCTGATGACATGCCTTGGCCTCAAAATGGTCCCCACGCTGCTGTATTTAATGTCTGCATACCGGATGACTTTCGTGAATTCTCCACCACCAACAAGGGTTCAAGCCACAATGTTTTAGTCACCTTTCTGCCTTGAAAACATCAATTTTTCCGGCCGCTGCTACAACAGCGGCTGCAACAATACCATTATTTTTCAGGCATGTGTACATGCCTAATTTTTCTGGCCTCTGGTGCTGCACTGTGGCTGCAAAAACAAAACAAAAAAAAAGGCACATAGAAGTGTCAATTCCCCTTTGTGATCGTTACCTTGTTGTGGTGAAGGGGCTTGCATATCACAATGAAGCGATCATCACCTCTATGAGTGTGTTGGCAATGTTGCCACACCCCAGATGATAAGGCCGTTGCTTCATTATGATCAGACCAAAAGCGATCGGCTGGATAATTTTTCATAGAAAAAAACATACTTTTTTTATATTTTTTTAAAAGTTGTATGGGTGGGTTTTTATTACATAAAATAAAAAAAATCATAATAAAGTCTCTTAATAGTTTAATAGAAATAATGCAGACAATTTAAAAAATCCCCATCAATTCCAATACAAAGCAAGTACAAAGCTCAGAACTAAATTATTCCAGGATGTTTTAATGGTTCGTTAATTCGACAATGGTTAATCAATTCGACACACGTCCCCGGATAGGGGACGTAACAGGGATTAAACTGATAGGAATAGTACTAGTTAAGACACCACTCATATAGGGTGTCACAGCACATTGCTCCGTGCACGCGCAGTGCCCCAACTTGGGACTGAGTAAGAGGACCGACCAAGCTGCTTTTTCCATCTCCCGGTTCCTAAAATCAATTCATCTTGGTGTATCAGAGTTTGGTCTGTCACTGTGAAGGCAGTCGAAGGTACCCGGCCTAAATTTTTTTTCACAAAAGGCAATCCCACCCTGATATGGGACGTAACAGGGATTAAACTGATGAGAATAGTACTACAGAAAATACCACTCATATCGGGTGGGGCAGTAAATTGCTCGGTGCAGACGCAGTGACCGTGGCATGGATTCAAACAAAGGGGAGGGAGCCAGCATTTTTTTTAACCATCTCCCCGTTCGAAAAATCTATTTAATAATTTGACCCCAGATTGGGGACGTAACAGGGATTAAACTGATGAGAATAGTACTACAGAAAATAGCATTCATATCCGGTGGGGCAGTAAATTGCACGGCGCAGACGCAGTGACCGTGGCGTGGATTCAAACAAAGGGGAGGGAGCCAGCATTTTTTTAACCATCTCCCCGTTCGAAAAATCTATTTAATAATTTGACCCCAGATTGGGGACATAACAGGAATTAAACTGATGAGAAGAGAGAACTACAGAAAATACCACTCATATCGGGTGGGGCAGTAAATTGCACGGCACAAACGCAGTGACCGTGGATTCAAACAAAGGGGAGGGAGCCAGCGTTTTTTTTAACAATCAATTCAATTCACCTTTCCGGGACCCTTGGTGTTATACGTGGCTGGGTGGAGGAAGAAACCTTTAATGACATCAACGGGACATGGCTAGCTTGGTATCCAACCTTGAACAAATGGGGAGTTTGCGGTTGGGCAAATGGACTGTTTGCGGTTGTTTGCGGTGCATTAAAAGGGGAGTTTGGTCTGTCAATGTCTGTGAAGCGGGCGTAACCCTTACACTATCTGATCGATACAACATCATACCTGATCGTATACACACACTGGATGTTTTAAACCACGTTGTTCAAAAAAAAATTGGATTGTTAGGTGATTTATGCCCTTTATGGATTAAAATCCAACTCTGCGTCAACTACATAATTTTCCATGGGAGTTTTGCCATGGATCCCCCTCCGGCATGCCACAGTCCAGGTGTTAGTCCCCTTGAAACAACTTTTCCATCACTACTGTGGCTATAAAGAGTCCCTGTGGGTTTTAAAATTCGCCTGCCTATTGAAGTCTATGGCGGTTCACCCGGTTCGCCCGTTCGCGAACATTTGCAGAAATTCGCGTTTGGCGTTCGCGAACGGAAAATTTTATGTTCGCGACATCACTACATGACAATGAGTTCACTGTACTAAAATGGCCCCCACAGTCACCAGATCTCAACCCAATAGAGCATCTTTGGGATGTGGTGGAACGGGAGCTTCGTGCCCTGGATGTGCATCCCTCAAATCTCCATCAACTGCAAGATGCTATCCTATCAATATGGGCCAACATTTCTAAAGAATGCTATCAGCACCTTGTTGAATCAATGCCATGTAGGATTAAGGCAGTTCTGAAGGCAAAAGGGGGTCCAACACCGTATTAGTATGGTGTTCCTAATAATTCTTTAGGTGAGTGTAAACTGAACCTATGACGGAATACCATAACGCAAATGCGAACCCACTCTAAGACGGATGATAATGCCATGTTGTGACCCCCCAAAATGGCTTTATGTCACCGCCACAATTAGCAGCCTGATTAACTGTGTTATGACAGTAAGACAGTTAAAAATGCATTGTTGTAAAACCCCAAAATTGCCTTATATAACCGACACAATTAACAGACTGATTAACTGTCTTATAACAGTAAGACGGATGAAAATGCCCCAAAACTGCTTCATGACACCGACACAATAAACAGACTGATTAAATCTCCTATAACAGTAAGACCGATGAAAATGCCGTGTTGGGACCCCCCAAAAATGCCTTTATGTCATCGAGAAAATTAACAGACTGATTAAATGTCTTATAGTAGTAAAATGGATGAAAATGCCTTATTGTGAAACCCCAAAATTGCTTTATGTCACTGACACAATTAACAGACCGATTAACTGTCTTGTACCATTAAGACGGATGAAAATGCCGTGTTGTGACCCCTCAAAATGCCTTTATGTCACCGACACAATTAACAGACTGATTAACTGTTTAATAACACTAAGACAGATGAAAATGCTGTGTTGTGACCCCCCACAATTGCTTTATGACACCGATACAATAAACAGACTGATAAAATCTCCTATAACAGTAAGACTAATGAAAATGCCATGTTGTGACCCCCCAAAACTGCTTTATGTCACCGACACAATTAGCAGACTGATTAACTTTCTTGTAAAAGTAATACGGAAAATGCGGAGTTTTGAACACCAAAAATGACTTTAGGTCAACCACAGAATTAACAGCCCAATTAAAGATTGTATTTCTGTGTCACTGGTGCAAAGGTGTTGTATCGCATAGATCAAAAATGTCAACAGTTCACCCACAGACTGAACAGCCCGATTACCGGTAAGTATTGTATTTCTGTGTCACTGGTGCAAAGGTGCTATATTGCACCGCCGAAAAATGCCTACAGGTCACCCAAAGAGTTATTAAAAACAATAAAAGCCTAACACTGTCCCTCACTGCAGTAGCATCCTGTCCCTACACTAGTCAAAGCAGAATGGCAGCGAATCACGTGATCCAGCATGTATGCATGCAGGGTCACATGGTGCACCAGCCAATCACAGCCATGCCAATACTAGGCATGACTGTGATGGCTTCCAAGTGCCCACAGCTTAAAAGCTTGCTGATTGGCTGCACCGGTGCCCAGTGCTTTTTTACTGTTAGTGTTGGTGGGGGAAACCATGAGGGAGAAAGAAGATGGCGGATGTTGAGGAAGGGTTGAGACGCATGCATATATATACATATATGCATGCAAACACGTGCATGCATGTATGATATATATGCATGCATTAATTGACACTTTATAGGATAATGTGCGCAGATGTGCCCAGCATCTGCACACATCTGCCCTTAGTGGCCCACAGGGGCTCATGGTGGCCCCTGTGGGAAATATGTGGTCCCTGGAAGCTGTGCCCCCTTATAATACCCCTTATAATATATATCTATGCGCCCCCTTATAGGTATATGTGCCCCCTGATAGGTGTATAGTATATGTCCCCTATTTACCCTAATATCAGTGTATACATGTGTATGGATGTGCCCCAAGCATCCATATACATGTATATTATACATATATCCCCCTCCATAGGACAGGAAACCAGGTGCATCGGTGTGAATGTGCCCCAAGCATTCACACTGATGCAATCTGGCTGATTGCATCAGAATGACCGGACAAGGGTCCGGTCATCCTGATGGATACAAAGAACTCAGGTTCAACAGAATCTGAGTCCTTTGTTCTAATTATCCCCAGCGCTGCTGGAGATAATTATGCATGATAATAGGGAGGGAGAAACCTCCCCTCCTTCTATTATGCGCATTCCGGCAGCGCGATTACTATCGCGCTGTCCGGAATGCAAGGTGCTGCAAGCGGCCTGTCAGCAAATGGCGCGGCCCTGCTGTGCGCGTGCAGGGACGCGAGGGCTGGCGCGGTGACGTCATATCACCGCGCCAGCCCACGTGCCTTTGCCGTGCCGCGTGCACAGCGCATGCACCGTGGCCCGGGAGTGCGGGCTGCGGGATATAAATATCCGGCAGCCCTGCACTGTAGGAAGTGATTTTTCCCTACCGGCCTCCCTGAAGGAGAGCGTAGCAGGCGCTCAGGACGGAAGCCGAGCCGCCTCCCTGAAGAGGATCTCCCTGGACAACGAGCACCCCCTAGACGAACGAGCAACTAAGCGCTGAGTATCGCCACTTCTTTATTAACCCTTCCACTGCTATCCCACCAACGATATCCCCCCTTATTAACCCTTGTACCCCACCAACGATTTTCCCCCCTTATTAACCCCTAAACCCCTGATCCCCTACCACTATCCCACCAACGATTTCTCCCTGATTAACCCTTACCTACCCTGTCCCATATCTACAACCCCTTGCATCCACACCACCATCCCTCTCCCTGATCCTAACCCCACTATCCACCCCTATTACACTTGCAAGGTATTAACCCTTGCATTGACCGTATCCCCTACCCAAGTCCTGCCGGAACATCCCTGCTCCCCATTCCCCCAGAGTGTATTTATGTGTCTTTGGCTTGCATCCACCCCTGCAGTGCCAACGTTAACCCCCGTGGTTCCCTTAGGGATAGGATTAGTGGCAGGTGGGGTGGGCTGTTAATATCTGTGTGTGTGAACTGTATAGTTAGTTTGTGGGTGGAATTTAGTAACAGTGTAGTTTAGTACTGTATTTATAATACTGTATTTTTAGTGTATTGCGTGCGTAGTGTATTGTTAGTATTAATAAATACTGTGTTGTACTTGTAACTATCTGTAACGTGTGGTTATTTGCGATAGTTTAGTAAGGCGCATGCAGCTAGTTTAGTGATTAGCGTAAAGTATAGTGAAAGCATTGTATTATTGTTATATAAAGGTATAAATAGGCAGAGTCATCAATAGACGGCTCCTCTTATTTATGAATATTTATTATCGATATTTGCATAAATATTGGTGATTAATATTCCCCCTTTACAGCGGATCACATGACACTGGGAGGAAGTGGAGGGAGGGCTCGTCCTGATTCTCTCATAGGCTGGAATATACCAGAAATACTTCATTTTTATATCCGTGTTAGCACATACATTACTGCATTACATAGACTGTGTTTTAGAGACATTTTAAATTTACATTTAAAATGTAATAGTTGAACCAAAGACATTAAACACATAGTTCAAAGATGTTGCATTTTAGTAGATGCATTATTACATCAGACTATGTGTTTCAAAGACATTTCAGTACAAAAATTGCTTTGTTAAATCAGTGATATTAATCGCATAGTTTAAAGATATTTCACGGCAAACACTGCATTGTTATATATGTCGAGATATATAGATGACGTGCTGTTCATCTGGCAGGGCTCGACGTCGCACTTGGAGGGGTTTCTGCACGATCTTAACTCTAATGACCAGAACATTAAACCTACGTGGATCTATAGCGGGGAACGCGTTGATTTCCTGGATCTTGCGATCACTGTGCAGAATAATGGCCTGCTGGGTTTTGATATACACAGGAAGCCTACGGCGACCAATTCATTATTACACTCCTCTTCCTTGCATCATCCACAGGTCTCCCGTGCCATACCCATCGGCCAATTTTGCAGGGCCAGGCGGATATGTTCCAGTGAAGCTAGTTTTGAGCGTGAGGCAACAGATCTATCTAGGAGATTCCGGGAGAGGGGCTATAGTAAAAAAGTGATTAGAAAGGGCTATATTAGGGCCAAGAACTCCTCCAGGGATAGCCTTCTAAATCACCCTCCCTGTAAGAAAGTATGGTTTTCCTAGGTTTATCACTAACTTCAATGCACAATGGAGACAATTGCAGGATATTCTCCAAAGTAATTGGCAGGTTTTTCGAACGGACAGGGACCTGAAGAAGGTTATTTCTGAGAGACCGTTGGTCACCTGGAAGAGAGTCAAAAATTTGAGAGACATAGTGACCAGGAGCCATTATGTAGGTCCAAATAAAGGTGGAATTTTTGGAGATAAGGGCCCACAGTGGGGATTTCTTCCCTGTGGGGACTGCACCGCATGTAAATTTATGACAAGTTCAGATAAATTTACCAACACCAACAGGGAGAAGGAGTACAAAATTGTGCACCATATCTCCTGTAAAACAGAGGCAGTGGTCTATCATGCTGAATGCCCTTGTGGCCTGATTTATATTGGGATGACCACAAGGGCACTCAAGACGCGAGTTTTGGAGCATATACGTGACATTAAGGCGGCTGCCGAGATCACTGAGTGTGACAAACTCAGGAAATTAAAACCAGTGGCAAAACATTTTAGGGAGGTCCATAACTGCAATCCTAGAGGCATTTCATTCAAAGGGATAGATCGTGTACGTTTGGGAATTAGGGGGGGCAACATTAAACGTCTCCTCCAAAAGGAAACAAAGTGGACGGTTCTGCTCAATACTGTGACTCCTCATGGATTGAATGAGGCATTGAGTTTCAAATCCTTTATTTAGGTTAGCGTACTTACTTAATTCTTCAGTGATTTTAACTTCTTTTTATTTACCTAGTTACCGTGTGACCATACGTCATGATGACTGGAGAACTGCGAGGAGAGGGATGATCTTCTTGCACGCCGTGAATATGGCGATGGAAATCAAATATGAAGATGGATCATCATGTATACATTGGAATAGATTGATATATAGGACTTGCCCTTAATACACTTATTGTCACTTATGTATTGTTGGCTTAGTGACTTGGTATAACACGTGTTGTTGAGGTTATGATATAAAATACAGACCCGACTGTTTTAGTCATTTTGGCCAAATAATATATTTACATCACTGTATGATGGTGGTGAATAATATATGGTAATTGTTTTCTATCACTTTCTATGCACTTAGCACTTTAGATGGGTGGCAATATACTTGACTATGCTGGGTTAGCAATACGTTATGCTGTCCCTGCAAACTTGGGTATATTTATCACCATTTACTATGGATTATGGCAATCCCAGTGTGGCATTACTATAAATGATTCCCCATACCTGATATACTTTTCATTGGGTGATAGATGTGATATAGGGTATACACCACATACCTTTCATAATATTTATGTTTTTGGAATTCTGTGGGGTATCTATTCTCTATATATGTATTTATAAGCATGGATGTTTCCATAATCAGGTACAGCACTTATTTATAATAAGCATTGGGACCAGATTGTTAATAGACGTCCACATGTATTATTATTATCTTTTGCAATAGTACTCATCTACAGTGTACACCTTGAGTATACCAGTATGTGATTAGGCTTGTGTATTGTTTATGTACTATTAATCTTTTATTTATGTTCACATAATCATGCATGGTATTCATTGATATTGTATATTGTTATTTGTGGATTATATGGAATCCATCCATAGTGTATATTAGGATTGGAGTACTGGACTTCGCATATTGTCGATGGATTATGATATATTTAATGCTGTATTTATGATTATTTATTTGTTTGGAATTCTGTATTCATAGGTGTGTAAACACACTCAATTCCTCAAAAATCATGATGTTGTATTCTCATCTCCCTCCCCCCTTGATATTAGTATGTAGTCAGATGTATTCAGCCTTCCATTGGTGCCCCATATTGCCAACAACCCTATGTAGACTTCGTTTAGGGCTATTTCTATGTGAATTATGTTGTCCGATATGCATAATCAGGTTCTGATGTTGTCATAGCCGGATAATACTCACGCTCGATAGGCTGATGCAGAGCCGTGCTGTGATGCGCTGTGCGCCGGGTCACGTGGGGACGCCGCTACCTTTCCTTGGGAGGTGGGCTGGAACGCATGGTTTGCGTTCCACCCCTCCTCCTGATGAATGCGGCGTCTCCATGATGCACTCGGCGCACATCATCAGACACAAGCGCTCGATAGTGCGTATCAGCTGCTACATGTAATTTAGTCTATGCCTTGAAGCTACATGGGGGGTATAAAGAGGGGACCACGGCCACACTTCATTAACCTCCTGACGAAGCTGAGGCGAAACGCCTGTCCTGTGCCTGCTGTCTCTGCCCTCCATCATGTCTCTTGGTATGTTATGATTTTCCACCAGGTGCCTATGGGTGAGTTTTGCTTATAGCCTTTATTAGATGGTTTGGTGTATGGGGACTTATTTATTTGAGTACTTCACATAGATACTATTTCACTTTTTACTGCCATTTGTGTATCATTAAGGGCCCAACACCTATACACTCGCCCAGTGGCTATGCAATGGAGTGATGATTACAGGTATTATTTTAGTGGTTAGTACCATATACCACTTCTCTGTAAATCACCCCATTACATACTATACATACACTTGACATGTGTTCCACCTTTTTGGCGGGTCACAGAGACACCGGCCGGGGGACTATGGCATCCAATTTTTTGCTGACTTTTTCTAACTTTTTGTGTTATCTTTTATATCTATGAAATTATGATCTATTAATGATAAAATAAAGTATATATTTTTGAATATATTGGGCATTCTGTGGTTGTTTGTTCAACAACACTTTTTAGGTTTATTTATATTGTTATATATGTGTTAGGGGACTCATTACGGCATCTGACCATATGTTTCAAATAAATTTTACTACACGAATTTCATTGTTAAACCATTGATAATTGAACATATACTTCAAAGACGTATCACCACAAACACTGCATTATTTCCAAAGTAAATTGTCAATAGCAGTGTGCAGTGTGTTTGTAGATGGGGAGGGATATTGGGGGTCATTTATAAACAAATGTGGTGTATACCTGGTGCTGATTCTGTCACACTCCATGTTGCGACAGAATCTGCATCTTCTTCTCTGCTCATGCCAGGTCGAAAAAAGGGGTTGTGGTGTAGGTGGGGATGGAAGACGGTCTGACAGGCCTGGTTTAGGCATAGAAAATTGTCTAAATGTAAGACAGCAAGGAATCTGTCTTAAATTTAAGCCTCATTTACACTTTGGTGTTTTGGTCAGTGATTTCCATCAGTGACTGTGAGCTAAAATTAGGCACGGCTATAAATACAGAAAAGGAGCAGATCTTTCCCTTACACCTTATGTCTGTGGAGACTCCAATCCTGGTTTTGGCTCACAATCACTGATGAAAATTACTGACCAAAACACTGACGTCTGAATGAGGCTTTAGAATCGGCGGTGGATACACCAAAGTTATGTAGAGGCTGGCACCTCTACATAATTTTGTCGATTCCCCCAACAGTCTTAAAATGCCAGTCTTAATAATTGTGCCCCATTGTCTTTAAGTTATAGGAAACTCATTTCCATTTTTCTAGTACTGTTTATTAATCTGTGTGTACTAAACCCATGACTTTTCATTTATAGGAAACACATTACTTTTCATTTATAGGCCTCATACTGAAATGTTTGGAAAATGAAAAAGTAAAGACCCAAGCCTCATCTTCCCAGGCTCAGAATGTGAGTAGTAGTATCAGAAGCACCAGCCATACAGCCTGTAGTAGTAAGGTGGAACATAATTATTGTGGGCAAAGCGGATGAGATTGTGGACTGGATGGCTCACTTCTCTTCTCAGTCACAGCAGGCTGATATGGAGATCAGCTCTGAATCTGACACCATGCCTTACAGCCAAAGATATTATCATTCCTCCTGCTTCTCTTCCTTGCGAACTCTAGAGAAGCCTTTCAGTGGCATCCTGTCTGTCTTCACAGCCCCCTTCTAGTGGGTGCTTTCTTTTGTCCTAAGAATATTTAACAAAACCCCACCATGCACTATGGATGACACTCAAGAGAGTATCTCTGTGTATGAGTTCTGTGATAACAGTCAGCATTTGGACTGCCATGAGGAGGAGGTTCAGGGGAGGTGGGGGACCCCATGTCGATGTCACCTCTGAGTCTGACACCATATTTTTGAGCCAGGACTCAGTAAAATACTTAAGCTCCTTTTACTTGTGGCACCAGAGAGAGCTTTCACTGGCATCATCTTCATCTTCACTGCTCCCTCCTAGTTGGGCGACTTCTTTTTTCCTAAGAAGAGTCAACAACAGCTCATGTGCTATGGGAGTTGCTCAAGATAGTTCCCTGTTGATGAATGGTGTGACAACATGTCACATATAATATATCATAGTCTTATGAAAGTGGCAGGGTAGGTCAGGACTATGACAATGATTGTGTGTTGGACAGGTCCTGGGAGCTGGATCGAGGTGCTGAGGAGGAGGTGACATCAGAGGAAGGGGATAGTGGCATTTTCAGCAATAAAGTGCAGAGGTAACATACTTCCAAAGCCTCCCAAAAAACTGTCAGGGCCTGGTCTGGTTATATTATGGTTAGCTCGGTAATGTAATACTGCTGATACTGTGGACACAGGCTCAAAATGTGCCTGACCTAAGCCAAGCTTGACCAATGCAAAAATTGCAGGATTTTAGGATTTTTTAAAATTGTACATAAAAACTTGATTTAAACAATAGATAATTTTCGAATGAGACATTTACTAACTTTTCAAAGCATTCATGGTGAGGCCTGGTACATTAGAAATTAGTAAAAACTATGAAGAAGCCAGGAACATAAAAAATGTCCCAAGAGAATTTGAGTTAGTTGATTGCTGAATGTTTAAAAAATTTAGCTATACAAAAAAGACAATATTCTTGTGGTTTCAGTAATGCTTGCTTTAGAGCATTTTATTGTTTTTTTTTTAAGGGAATGCATATGTCTCCTCTACAATACCAATACAATGAGACGTTATATAGCCTCATAACAAACGCTTACATTTTGTCAGAGACCATTGGCGCTGCCCACAAGATAGAGAGGCTTTCATTATTGTTGAAAGGCTGTAAATTAAATTTGTCAAGAAAATCTCCCCAGAGCCACATAGATTTATTTCAAGCTTCTGATTGTTTGAACCTAAAAACCCAGCCAGAGGCCAGTGTTAGGACAGAAAGACACATAAAAGCACACACAGATTGTACAGTCAGCTGCCCAATAAATGTGTGTGTTTCTAGAATATAACATGTATACTCTAAGATATCAATTTACTTATAAGAATAAAAGGAAACTATTTCCGTATTTTGGATTAAATTATTTCCACATTTCTTTATGATTAAGTGGCAAGTAGTAAGTAAACTGTCACCGAGTTCAAACATTTTTGCTTTTATTTTATAGCCTATTAACCAGGGATCACACACAACACATTTGTTACAGAAATTTCTGCGACTAAAAATATATTCCATGCAACTACATTCATCTTTAATTTTATTGAAAATGAGTAAGTATGACTTGTATTTTATTAGTCTAACTCTCTGCTCATTCTTAGCTAAGGAGATGTGTGGGTGCACTTAATCAGTGACTGATGTCTGGGTAAGCATATTCATACAAGGAGGGCTGTCAGTCACGGAGTGGGACTGTCACATGAATCCTTAGCTCAGAATGAGCAGAGATTTAGATGAATAAAATATATGTTAAGCTATATGATGCTTTGCTTTGAAGCTAAGGGAATGGTTGCATTTAGTTAGGGTTTCTAGCCTAAAACAGCCTGTAACTTCAGCATTCCTTAGATTTGGATGAATTGACAAAATAATATACAGAATCTAATATATAAAGCTGAGTGTATGTGTGTGTATGTCCGCTAAAGGAATCCGCACCGTTGCATTTACTATCACGAAATTTGGCACACAGGCACATCAGGTGTCCGGGTAGGTTTAAGACCGGGTCTCAGCTCTCTAGGATGTACCGTTCCTGAGATATTCCCCCAAAATGCATTAGCCAAAAGAAGCTTGGTCACATGACCCTTATCAGCCAATAGAAGCTCGCAGGTCCTCCAGTCTCCACATACACAGTTTTACTCCAGGTTTCCATAACAACCCAGCCATTTATCTTCTCTGCTGTAGGAGAGCTTTAAAGGAAATCTATCACCAGGTTAATCGCTATTGAAGTAAAGCCATGGAGTAATAGCAATTAGTACCTTATTTCAAGATGTGCCATTGTTCCAGCAATATATGTTTTTATCCTCTGAAAATCCAGTTTATTTGGTATGCGAATGAGCCAGTAAGGTGTCCAGAGGGGCGTCACTCTTGCAGGAAGGAGCCCAGACACGCCCCCTGCCACAATGTGTCCACCCTCAAAAGACTTAAAACCCCGCCCCAGGTCCAGCTAATCCACACGTCTGATCTGGTTAGGCCACCCCCCCCCACTCCTCAGCCGACAGGGATTGAAAAAATGAAGGTAAAAATCAACTTCTGTCAGCTGCAGGGGTGGGAGGGAGGGTGACTTTCTCCTAGCAGCTTACACTCAGACAGCACAATGCTGCTGTCTTAGAGTGAGCTGTTCAAAAGGACATGGCCCCAATCCAGTAAGGGCCACTGTTAAAGGGGCGGGGCTCTGTGGAGGTCATTGTCAAGGGGGTGGTATTCTGTAAAAGTCACTGTTAAAGGGGAAGGCTGGTGTAAAGGTCAAAGTTAAAGGGGTTATCCCATCATAATGATCACTGTTAAATCTGTTAATGATTTGACAGTGATAGTTTTTGTAAATATATTTGATTAACCCATTCCCCCCGTTTAGGAGAAAATTCATCCCCACTTACCTCATTGTTGTCATTCGGTCTCCCCTGGTTACGGCCACCGCTCTTCTCTGGAATCCCGGTGGCCGCAGAAGACTCCTTCTTTTCTCCCGGCCGGGCCGCTTGCTGTCCTGAAAGCGCACGCCACCGCACTTGCGCGATGGTGACTTCTTCCTGGCCAGAATAGTACAGAGCCGCGAACGCGCACGCCGGCTCTGTACTATACTGGTCAGGAATAAGTCACCATGGCGCATGCGCGGCGGCGTGCGCGTTCAGTCCAGCGCGCGGCCCGGCCAGGAGAAGACTTCAATCAAGATGAAGCCCGCCCCCAGCCAGAATCCAGGAAGTGAATGGCGCGCTGGCAGCAGGTAAGTATGAAAATGCAAAGTGGGATAACCCCTTTAAGGGAGTGGGCTGCTGTGAAGGTTCAATTTTATGGGACGGGGCACTGTGGGGGGGTCAGTGTTAAGGGGTGGGGGCTGTGGAGGTCACTGTTTTAGTGGAAAATGTTGATATCTTTTAACGACACACAAATATTAAATGAAATAGATTAAATATACCCGAGCGAAGCCGGGTCCTTCAGCTAGTAATATATAAAACACCTTCAACAGCATCCTTAAAGGGAGTCTGTCACCCACCTCATTTTCACCAATATAACTAACACTGCCCCATAGAAGATTGCATACACATCCCAAGCATACCTGTGTGCACTTTGTTTCTTTATTCCATGTCCAGGATAAGCACTTTTCTGTTGCAAAACAGCTCCCAAGTACCCAGCTGGAAGTGAAAGTAAAAACAGCTTTCACTCCTGACTCAATTTGTAACGCGTATATTTTCTGATATAGTGGATATAATGCTGTGATTCTGGTATTGTTTGAATGGTTGGAATGCCAGATTTCAAACAAGGCCATATCTCTAGCTGCTACCAATCACAAGATATGAGCAGATAAAGCAGCCCTTACCTCTTCAGCCTGGTTTGCTTTGGGCACTTGCAGCAGCAGAGCTGGGCACTTTGGAGCTGTTTTCCAGCAGAATAAAAGTGCTTTTCCTGGACATGGAATACAGACACAAAGTGCACACAGGCATGCTTGGAATGTGTATACAATCTTTTATGGGCAGTGCTCTTAGTTATATTGATGAAAAACAGGTGACAGACTCCCTTTAATGTAGGCAGGTATCATAAAATAATTTTGCTCAAAAATAATATGGAGTAGCCTCTGATGGAAGTAGTACACTGAAAAGAGTTCTTGTCAGGTCCCCAGAGAAACTCACCTAAATACATCATGACACAAGATCATGAAGATAGTGACGCTATGAAAAGTTTGTGTCTCAGACACACTAGGGAAAATGCACCAGCAGAGGAAAGATGGTATTTTTTTCCCTTGTCTCCCTCTCCTCCTCCCTCTATTCAGTATTTCTCCTTTCCTTATTTTTTTTCTTCTTTCATTTTCAGTTTTTTTTTCTTCTCCTTTCTTGTTCTCTTTCGTCTTTGTCTTTCTCTAGTTCTTTTCCACTTTTACTTCTATTTTTATTTTTTATTTTATTCTCAGCTTTTTATACTTCTTGTTCATCTCATTTTTTCATATTATATTTTCTTATTTTTCTACTTTTCTATATTTCTGCATAATTTTTATTTCTTAATTTTTTTTTATTAGTTTTATTTTTTAGTTTCCATTTTCTATTCAATTTTGTTTTTATGTACGGTAATTTATTAACTGCCTTTATCTTTTGTTCTTTATTACATTCATCTCATGTACTATTTCCTCTTCTCATTTTCGTTCTTTCATATTATTTTCACCATAGACCAACATCTTAATATTTGCCCATTTACACATGTGTTCCACTCTGGAATGCTCTGACTATAGACACCCATATCTAGGACACATAGGGGGTCATTTATCAAACTGGTGTTAAGTAGCACTGGAATAGTTGCCCTTAGCAACCAATCAGATTCATCCTTTCATTTTCCAAAGGAGCTGTCTAAAATGAAAGGTGAAATATGGTTGCTATGGCAATTAAGCCAGTTCTACTTTACTCCAGTTTGATAAATGACTCCCATAGTCTTTCATAAGACACTCCCTTATGCGCTCAAGGTTGGAGCACACACACCTCCTGTCACGGACGTACCAAGACATAGGGATGTTCCTGCGACAGGTGGCAGGAGATCTGTGAGACTGGCAACACGTGGTCTGATAAGACATGTTTCCTTTTGGATCAAATTACTTCTGTGTTGTTTCTGGTGCTTGCTACAACTTCTTTCCCCAGGTGTGGCTATTGTGGTTATTATACCTTCTCTATTTATTGTTGTTTCTACCACTATGCTTTGCGGTTTATAGCTTCTGTTGGACTTGTGGTTAGCCTGTGTTTGGTTCTTGCCTGAGTTCCTGGTGCTACCAAAGCTTCTTTGAAGATTAGTGTTTCCTTTCCCTTTTGTATTTTGTTCATATATGTGTGTGTGATCCTATTGCTTCACTGGCCGGACAGCTGCAGGGGCTGTCTTTGGAGGTAGCTGACCTCCACACGACTGTCTCACAGATCCAGAGACCACAGGCTGCTGGTCCTAGTGGTGGTGGTGCTTACCAGGCCTGTCTCAAGCCTAAAATTGCCCTCCCGGACAGATTCCCTGGGTAAGTGATAATTTCATTTTGTTTAAGGAGGCGGGAAAATTGTATTTTAGGCTACGTCCACACTCATCTGGGGATGGGAATCAGAGAGTTGGGGTGGTTATTTCGTTGCTTAAAGGGGACACTCAGTCGTGGGCTTTTTCTCTGCCAACTGGATGGCAGTCTCTCCGGTCGGTGGATGATTTTTTCAAAGCTCTGGGTCTCATCTATGGTGACCCGGATCGAACCTATCTGGCCAAGACCAAGCTATGTGGCCTTCATCAGCGAGAGCGGCATGCTGAGATCAATAGCTCTGAGTTTAGGAGGTGGGCTACGGATACTTAGTGGAACGATCCGGCTCTCTGTAGTCAGTTTTGTCAGGGATTATCATAGAGGATGAAGGACGCTTTGGCATGAGAATCCTGAGTCTCTGGAAGCCGCTATGTCTCTTGTAGTATGCATTGATAGACGCCTGAGAGAGAGATCTAGGGGTCCCCACTCTCAGGACATACATACTATCACATAAAGTATTGTCTTCCTCTGACGCTTTGGGTGAAGATACTCCTGGGTTTATGTCTGGGGACGAACCCATGCAGTTAGGGATCCACTTTTAAGCATTCTGGTCGTAGGAAGGGAGTGTGTTTTTCTTGGACAGAAAGGACATTTTATTGATGTATGTCCATGCATTCAGCCTCAAAAAAAAAAAAAAAAAGGATGTTTTATTCCCATATGACTCTTGGAGGGGTGGGAGGAGAGTCAGAAAATGTGCATTTGTCTTTGCCTGGTAACACCCTATTTCTCCTGACTGCTGCGGTAGCGCTATAGTCCAAGACTGTGGGGATTGAGGTGTTTATCGACAGTGGGGCAAGGGTGAACCTGATTGATGCTCAGTTTGTCCGTATGCACGGGTTGTCTCCAAGTGCATTAGAGAAAAACATTTCCATTTTTGCTATTGATTCTGAACCTCTAACTCAGAAGTGTTTATCTCAGATAGTGCATGACATCTGATTAACCCCTTAAGGAACGGGCTCATTTTTACCTTAAGAACCAGGCCATTTTTTGCAAATCTGACCAGTGTCAATTTATGTGTGAATAACTTTAAAACACTTTTACTTATCCAGGCCATTCTAAGATTGTTTTTTCATCACATGTTGTACTTCATGACACTGGTAAAATGGAGTAAAAAATAATAATTTTTATTAAAAAAACAAAAACAAATTTAGAAAAAATAGCAAATTTCCAAGTTTCAATTTCTCTACTTCTATAATACATAGTAATACCTCCAAAAGTAGTTATTAATTTACATTCCCCATATGTCTACTTCATGTTTGGATCATTTTGGGAATGCCATTTCATTTTTTTGGGGACGTTACAAGGCTTAGAAGTTTAGAAGCAAATCTTGAAATTTTTCAGAAATTTTGTAAAACCCACTTTTTAAGGACCAGTTCAGGTCTGAAGTCACTTTGTGAGGCTTACATAATAGAAACCACCCAAAAATTACCCCGTTTTGGAAACTACACTCCTCAAGGTATTCAAAACTGATTTTACAAACTTTGTTAACCCATTAGGTGTTCCACAAGAGTTATTGGCAAATGGAGATTACATTTTAGAATTTAATTTTTTGGGCAAAATTACATTTTAATCAATTGTTTCCTGTAACAAAGCAAGGGTTAACAGCCAAACAAAACTCAATATTTATTGCCCTGATTCTGTAGTTTATAAAAACACCCCATATTTGGTCGTACACTACTGTACGGGCACACAGCAGTGCACAGAAGGAAAGGAACACCATATGGTTTCTGGAAGGCAGATTTTGCTGGACTGGTTAATATACACTATTACCCATTTGAAGCCCCCCTTATGCACCCCTAGAGTAGAAACTCCAAAAAAGTGACCCCATTTTGGAAACTACGGGATAAGGTGGCAGTTTAGTTGGGACTATTTTTAGGGTACATATGATTTTTGGTTGCTCTATATTACATTTTTGGGAGGCAAGGTTACAAAATCTCCATTTGCCAATAACTCTTGTGGAACACCTAAAGGGTTAAAAAGGTTTGTAAAATCACTTTTTAATACCTTGAGGGGTGTAGTTTCTTATATGGAGTCACTTTTATGGAGTTTCTACTCTAGGGGTGCATTAGGGGGGCTTCAAATGGTACATGGTGTGAAAAAAAACAGTCCAGCAAAATCTGCGCTCCAAAAACCATATGGCTCTCCTTTCCTTCTGCGCCCTGCTGTTTGGCCATACAGCATTTTACGACCACATATGGGGTGTTTCTGTAAACTACAGAATCAGGGAAATAAATATAGAGTTTTGTTTGACTGTTAACCCTTTGCTTTGTTAACTGAAAAAATGGATTAAAATGGATTAAAATGGAAAATGTGTAAATTAATAGCAGTTTTTTTCACTATTTTTTAGAATGTGTCCATTTGAGGGGTTAGGTCATGTTATTTTTATAGAGCAGACTCATACGTACGCGGCAATACCTAAATATGTCTACTTTTTAAAATGTATTTATAATATCCTTTTTTAAACCCAAAAAACCCACTTTAGTATCTCCATAGTGTGAAAGTCAATTATTTTTTTTTTTTTTAGCTTATTGTCTAAAGTAGGGGATTTTTTGCGGGAATAGAGGACGGTTTTATCGGCACTATTTTTGGGTGCATATGACTTTTTGATTGCTTGCTATTACACTTTTTGTGATGTAAGGTGTCAAGCGATCAAAAAGTCATATGCCCCCAAAAATAGTGTTAATAAAACTGTCCTCTCTTCCGGCAAAAAATAAGCCCCTACTTAAGACAATAGGCTAAAAACAAAAAAAAAAAAAAAACTGACTTTCAGACTATGGAGATACTAAAATGTTTTTTATTTTTTTTAAAAGGATATTATAGTGTAAAACCTAAATCAATTTTAAAAAGTAGACATATTAGGTATTGCCACGTCCATAAGAATTTGCTCTATGAAAATAACCCACGACCTAACCCCTCAGATGAACACAGTCAAAAATATAAAATTAAAACGGTGTAAAAAAAGCAATTTTTTACACCATTTTTATTTAATTTTTTTGACTGTGTTCATCTGAAGGGTTAGGTCATGAGAGCCATATTTTTTATTTTATTTTTTTCTGGGCCATTGTCAGTGGCTAAATAGAATTAAAACTGGGGAAGGGGATTATAAATTTAGTACTCCATGGAAGTGTGGTACTCCCTGAAGCAACCGTCAATGCAAGAGGCCGGATGATTGGGGCAAGTGTCACACTGAGTGGTGGTGTCCTTTCGTATCCCCCTCCTGTGACACACTCTGCACTTTTTTGTGGACCGTCCCTTCTTTCCAGTATGGGGGACCACACCACTCGATTTCCTGAGGTGCTCTGGCCTGCTCTTTCCCGGTCAGAAAAGATCAGGGCCTTGAGGACTGCCTCATAGAACTGGAGGAATTTCCCTGTGTTGCCAGCGCCCCGGGACAGCGCAAAAGAGTTGTACAGGGCAACCTGTACCAAGTACACCACAAATTTTTTGTACCATGCCCGGGTTTTGCGCATGGCGCTATATGGCTTAAGGACTTGATCAGAGAGATCAACTCCTCCCATATACCGATTGTAGTCGACGATAGAATTGGGCTTGAGGTACCTCGCACAGGGACAGGGGTGATGCTGTTACCGTGGATTGTGGACAGTACAAGGACATCCCTCTTGTCCTGACCAGCAACAGGTTTCCACTGCTAAGGGCACGGGTCTCACCCCTGGGGATAGGTACCTGGAGGGGGTGGGTAGGCTGGCCGCGTAAATGTTTCCGCACTGTCCCACAAGCGATGTGGATCTGGCGGCAAGGGACTTGAACAAGGGGATACTAGTATAAAAGTTATCCACTTACAGGTGCTAACCCTTATCTAGCAGTGAGTGCATAAGGTCCCACACAACACCCAGAGTGGGGGGACATTCTGGGGGTTGAATACGGGAATCTCGCCCCTCGTACACACAAAACTTGTAAGTGTACCCTGAGGTACTCTCACAAAGTTTGTACAGCTTGACGCCATACTTTGCCCGCTTAGAGCGAACATACTGGTGGAAAATGAGCCTCCCCTTGAAAGCAATCAGAGACTCATCAACAGCGACCTCACTTCCAGGTACATAGGCCCCGAAGTGATCCATGACTGGCCTGATTTTTTAAGGATGGTCATAGGCAGGATCACCTCGGGGGGGGGACATGCTGCATTATCTGCATAATGCAGGCATTTCCGGATGGCCTCAAAATGGGAATGTGTCATGGCCATACAGTAGAGTGGAGTCTGGTAGAGGACGTCCCCACTCCAGTACTGCCTGACACTGGGTTTTTTGACTGGGCCCATGTGCAGCACGAGGCCCCAAAACGTCCTCATCTCGGCTGCACCTTCCGGAGTCCAGCCACCGGACCTAGCCAAAAAGGAGCCCTGGTGTTGAGCAATGAACTGTTGGAAGAACAAGTTTGTTTGCTACACCATCAGATTCACAAAGTGGTCATGAAAAAAAGACTAAAATAGTCATATTCAGTGAAGCCCACTGTGGGAATCTGGATTCCTGATTGGCCAACAAAATCAGGAATCACAGGCTCAAAATCCTCTGGGGTACACCATGCAAGTTCACCGGTAGGGGGCTCAGGTGGACATATTTAATGGGCCGGAAAACTAGTACGAGCCCCAGAGCTGCTCATACTAGTGTGGACCACAGGGTCCCTGGCATGGGGGTCTCAATGCTCCACCTGGCGGCGTCTCTGCCGCCTTGGGGGCTCATCATCATCACTAGATGAGGAGGACGTGGATGACAAGAGGAAAGTGGGCTCATCCTCGTCCTCACTGGGGCTCTCGGAGTCGGAGGCAAGCAGGGCGTATGCCTTTTTGGCCAAGAACGTCTGGCGGGCCATAGGGGAGTGTGTGTGTGCGTGTGTGGAAAACTTAATTTAGTGTGAGTGTGTGTGGGGGCACGGGTGTTTGCGTACTTACCCTAAACCAACAGAAAAAAATTAATAAATAAATAAAATAAAAAAGCCCCCAAAATGTGAAAAAAAAGTTTCAAACTCGCTGATCAGCGGTCCGAAGCTGATCAGCGGTGGGGTGGGCGATGCACTAACAGTGGATCATCTGATGCCTTTGCAGCATTTGTCAGTGTGAAATACAAGCTTGAAATACTGCAATAATATTTTGGGTTTAAAAAAAAAACATTTTTGGCAATACCCTACATCTGGTGCCTTTGCAGCATTTGTCAGTGTGAAATACAAGCTTGAAATACTGCAATAATTTTCTGGGTTTAAAAAAACACCCATTTTTGGCAATTCCCTACATCTGGGGCCTATGCTGCATTTGTTAGTGTAAAATACAAGCTTGAAATACTGCAATAATCTTGGTTTAAAAAGACACCCATTTTAGGCAAAATACTAAATTTGCGGCCTTTGCTGCATCTTTCAGTGTGAAATACAAGCGTTAGATACGGCTGTTATATTCTGTTCTAAAAAAAAACACCCGTTTTGGGCAAAATACTTACTTTGCGGCGTTTGCTGCATTTGTCAGTGCGAAATACAGGCTTAAAATACTGCAATAATTTTCTGGGTTTAAAAAAAACACCCATTTTTGGCAATACCCTACATCTGTGCCTTTGCAGCATTTGTCAATGTGAAATACAAGCTTGAAATAATGCAATAATTTTCTGGGTTTAAAAAAACTAAATTTTTTGGCAAAATACAAAATTTGCAGATTTTGCTGCATCTGTCAATGTGAAATACAAGCTTTAGATATTGCTGTTATATTCTGTTATTAAAGAAACACCCATTTTAGGCAAGATACTACATTTGCGGCGTTTGCTGCATCTGTCAGTGTGAAATACAAGCTTGAAATACTGCAATTATATTCTGGGTATAAAAGAACACCCATTTTTGGCAATACCCTATATCTGGGGCCTTTGCTGCATTTGTTAGTGTGAAATACAAGCTGGAAATACTGCAATAATTTTCTGGGTTTAAAAAATCACAATTTTTTGGCAGTAGCCTACATCTGGGGCCTTTTCAGCATTTGTCAATGTGAAATACAAGCTTGAAATACTGCAATAATATTCTAGGTTAAAAAAAACACACCCATTTTTGGCAATTCCCTACATCAAGGGCCTTTTCAACATTTGTCAGTGTGAAATACAAGCTTGAAATACTGTAATAATAATCTGTTATTAAAAAAACACCTATTTTGGGCAAAATACTAAATTTGCGGCCTTTGCTGCATCTGTCAGTGTGAAATACACGCGTTAGATAGTGCTGTTATATTGCTATTAAAAAAACACCCATTTTGTGCAAAATACTAAATTTGCGGCCTTTGCTGCATCTGTCAGTGTGAAATACAAGCGTTAGTGCTGTTATATTCTGTTATTAAAAAAAACACCCATTTTGGGCAAAATACTAAATTTGCGGCATTTGCTGCATCTGTCAGTGTGAAATACACGCGTTAGATTCTGCTGTTATATTCTGTTATTAAAAAAAACACAAATTTTGGGCAAGATCCAAAATTTTCTGAGAATGAGTAGAGCGTCAAATAAGGAACGTGGCCCCGGTCGTGGTGCTGCTGGTGGAGCTCCTGTTGCAGGGAGTGGACGTGGTCAATCTGTGCACAATTGAAACACCTTCTTTAGGTGCGAGTAGGCGACAGAACCTTCAGCGTTATTTGGTCGGACCTAATGCGGCTCTACGAATGGTGAGGCCAGAACGAGTACAGGCGATAGTAGATTGGGTGGCTGACAGTGCCTCCAGTTCCTTCACATTGTCTCCCACCCAGTCTCCAGAGTTGGCACCTGCAGCCAATGTCCATCAGTCTTTCGCATCACCCTCTTGCAAATCAGCCAAGCAGTCTAAGCCCCAAGTCATGCAGCAGTCTCTTCTGCTTTTTGATGACTCTGCTAGCAGGGTTTCCCAGGGCCATCCACATAGCCCTGCCCCAGAAGTGGAAGAGATTGAGTGCACCGATGCCCAACCACTTATGTTTCAAGATGAGTACATGGGAGGACCACCGAAGCACGTCTCGGATGATGATGAAACACAGGTGCCAACTGCTGTGGCTTTCTGCAGTGTGCAGACCGACAAGGAGGGCAGGGGTGAAGACTGGGTGGAAGATGATGTGGAGGACGATGAGGTCCTCGACGCCACATGGAATCAAGGTCATTGTCTTCAGACAATGTGCTGATGACAAGACACTGTGCAATCAGAGCCTGAAGAGAGGCATAAAAGTTCTCAACCTGAGCACAACCTGCATGACCAGGCATCTAAGTGGAGTAGACACCTCAAAAACCAAGAAAGGTCTCTGGCTCCTCCTGTTATCTCTTCTGCTGCAGTCTCAGCCTCTTCATCCACCTCTGGAGTGACAGTGCCACCTGCCACCCCGCAAACAGAGGATCTGCCAGCAACACCACCTTCTGGGTCACCAAGCATCTCCATAATGTCCCACTGAAGCGTTCAGCTCTCCATATTCCAAACACTGGAGCGGAAGAGGAAGTACCCAACTACCCACCTGCGATTTCTGGCCCTGAATGCCAGCATTTCAAAATTACTGGCCTTTGAAATGCTGTCATTCCGTCTGGTGGAGACGGATAGTTTTAAAGGCCTTATGGCGGTGGCTGTCCCACAGTACATCGTGCCCAGCCGCCACTACTTTTCCAGGCAAGCCATTCCTTCACTGCACAACCAAGTGGGGGACAAAATCAGGTGTACACTGCGCAACGCCATCTGTGGCAAGGTCCACCTAACTACAGATACGTGGACCAGTAAGCACGGTCAGGGACGTTATATCTCTCTAACAGCACACTGGGTAAATGCAGTGGCGGCTGGGCCTGAGGCAGATAGCAGTTTAGCGCATGTCCTTCCACCACCGAGGATTGCATGGTGCTTCTCTTTGTCTCCTATTGCTTCCTCCTCCGCTTCCTCATTATCTACCGCCTCCTCATCCGGTCAGCGTAACACCTTCACCACCAACTTCAGCACAGCCAGGGGTAAACGACAGCAGGCAGTTTTAAAATGTATCTGTTTTGGGGACAAACCTCACACTGCACAGGAGCTGTGTACGGGCCTTGAACAACAGACCAATGAGTGGTTGGTGCCAGTGAGCCTCAAGCCCGGTGGTGTGCGATAATAGGCGAAATCTCGTAGCAGCTCTGGGACTAGCCGGTTTGATGCACATCCCTTGCCTGGCGCATGTGCCGATATGTCAGAGCTGCTGCAGAAAGTGCAGGCCGTCTGTGTACGCTTTCGGCGTTCTCACCCTGCTACTGCTCGCCTGTCAGGGTTGCAGCGTAACTTCGGCCTTTCCGCTCACCGCCTCATATGCGACGTGCCCACAAGGCGGAACTCCACCTTGCACATGCTGGCCAGACTGTGCGAGCAGCAGCAGGTGATAGCGGAGTTTCAGCTGCAGCACACACGGGTGAGTCGCACTGTGGAAGAGCACCACTTCACCACAATGACTGGGCCTCCATGCGAGACCTGTGTGCCTTGTTACGATGTTTCGAGTACTCCACCAACATGGCCAGTGCCGATGACGCCGTTCTCAGGTTTACTATACCACTTCTATGCCTCCTTGACAAAACGCTTCGGGCGATGATGGAAGAGGATGTGGCACAGGAGGAGGAAGAGGGATCATTTCATAGGGTTTCAGGCCAGTCACTCATAAGTGGCTCCGAGGGTGGGTTCCTGCACCCACAAATGCCAGGTACACCATTGTCCAGCCAGGGAACAGTTCTGGAGGATGACAAGGTGGAGGATGAGGAGATGGAGGAGGAGGAACCGTGTTCACAGCAGGGTGGCACCCAAACTAGCTCATGGCTATCACTGCTGCGTGGCTGGGGGGATACAGAAGACACAGACGATACACCTACCACAGAGGACAGCTTTTCGTTGCCTCTGGGCAGCCTGGCACACATGAGCGATTACATGCTGCAGTGTCTCCGCAAAGACCGCCGAGTTGCCCACATTCTAACTTGTGCTGATTACTGGGTGGCCATGCTGCTGGATCCCCGATACAAGGACAAAATACCGTCCTTAATTCCATCACTGGAGCGTGATCATAAGATGCGCGAGTACAAGCGTACACTGGTAGAGGCGCTGCTGGTGGCATTCCCACCTGACAGCGGGGGCACAGTGGAAGCACAAGGTTAAGGCAGAGGAGGAGGAAGAGGTCACCAACGCAGCTGGGGCACCGCCAGCACCTCAGAAGTCAGGGTTAGCATGACCGAAATGTGGAAAAGCTTTGTCAGCCACAACAACGAGCACCACCAGCTGATATGGAACGTCTTAGCAGGAGGCAGCATTTCGAGCAATATGGTGGAGCAGTATGTGTGCACACACCTACACGTATGATGGGTCTGTCCCCTTCAAAATTAAAATGCAAAGCATACATGAGACTTGTCAAATCATACTTACTTTGCTGGTACTGTATTATGCTGTGTTTCTTTTCCACACTAAAATCCATACGGAATAAATGTGTGGAATTTGCAGAGCTCCAGATAGTGTGGAGATAGCGCCAGATAGTGTTCAGATAGCCTTAAGTAAACAGACGTTTTCAGAACCAGTATTCTACTGTCTTTTATGCTTTTTTGACCGGCATATTTTGTCATATGCATAAATGTAGCCATAATTAGCAATGAAAAACATGTTTTGATACAATTGCCTGAAATATAATGTTCTCTGATGCCAGTGTTACAGAATAACTTAATTCTTATTAGAAAAAAGCTGAAAATAGGTACACTATACTGAATGAAGCATCTCTTTTGATTATTCCTGGAAACAGATATTTTTCTGTAAAGTAACATTTCATTCTGATTACTTGGTTTTCATCCAATGTACAAAATGAATAATCAGTTATTAGTAAAGAACAGTTTGCCCATGATCATTGTTGTTCAAGCCTTTTTTATTCTTTAATTTTGTAGATGTGACAAGGTCAAGAAGTGTGGGCAGATATGGTGTTCTATCTTATACACATTAATTGACTAAATAAAAAAAATTAAAAAAGTTACAGATGAGACTTTTTATGTTTGTCCATACCTGAATTAAAGAGGACCTTTCATGGTTTTTATTTATTCCAGATGAATTCCTTTACTTGCGGGGTACCCCCTGCTGATGCTGCCACCCTGCCTGTTTTTTTTAAATATCGCTCCTGTGACCCACTGTAGTTTTTTTCCGCCCAGTATGTTAATACTGAGCATCGGTACAGGGAGGATGAGACGCCAGGGTTTCTCAATGGGCGTCTCCTTCCCTCTGGCTGTGCCGCGATCCAATCACAGCGGAGAGGGTCACAGCCATGGAGAAGTTGAGCTTTTTTTTCTCCCTGCCTGTGACGCTCTCCGCTGTGATTGGATCACGGCACAGCCAGAGGGAAGGAGACGCCCATTGAGAAACCCTGGCGTCTCCTCCTCCCTGTACCGATTCTCATTAATAAAATACTGGCCACGAAAACTACAGGGGAGCACAGCGGGGTGTAGGAGCGATATTTTAAAAAAAACAGGCAGGGTTTCAGCATCAGCAAGTAAAGATATTTATCTAGAATAAATAAAAACCATGAAAGGTCTTCTTTAATTGCTCTCTATACGTAAGGGATAGCAGTCACTTCTAGATATCAGCATTATGAAAGAAGCATAGTAGATGGGGGCACCATTTAAGATTTTTTTTATTTAAGCCTAGGAGCTTCTAGCTAAGTGATGAGCAGCAGTGGCTATATTCGAATTTGTGATATTTCACGAATATTTGGGCGAATATTCATCTTATATTCAAAAATTTTAGATTATTTTCTTGATTGCGAAAAATCGGCATTGTAATATTTGTGTAATGCGCGCAAAATACAGGTGTGGGTCACCTTTGCTACATTTTCCAAGCTGCTAGAAGTTTCCTGAGACTGGAGAAAATGGTTGGCACAGCAGAACCTTATAAATGGCTTTATATGCAGTTAGAGTGCTCCAATATATTCGCAATTGCGCTAATCGGCACTAATGATGCAAATATTTTGGCGCAATATGTAAAACTTCACATTTTAGCAGGTCTGCATGTATGTATGGACAGCAGAACCTATCACACTACACTGACTATCTCCCACTAACTATCTGTATTAGGCTACTTTCACACTCGCGTTTGGTGTGGATCCGTCATGGATCTGCACAAATGCATCCGTTCAGATACTACCGCATGCATCCGTTCAGAACAGATCCGTTTGTATTAACTTTAACATAGCCAAAACGGATCCGTCTTGAACACCATTGAAAGTCAATGGGGGACAGATCCGTTTTCTATTGTGCCATATTGTGTCAGTTAATATGGATCCGTCCCCATTGACTTACATTGTGTGTCAGGATGGATCCATTTGGCTCAGTTTCGTCAGATGGACACCAAAACGCTGCTTGCGGAATGGGGACGGAACGGAGGCGAACTGATGCATTCTGAGCGGATCCTTATCGATTCAGAATGCATTAAGGGCAAAACTGATCCGTTTTGTACCACTTGTGAGATCCCTGGATGGATCTCACAAATGGAAACCAAAACACCAGTGTGAAAGTAGTCTTATATATATAAGCTTTCTAACTATCTATCTAATGTTGTGTGGAAAGCACAGAGTATAGCAGTGACACTGCTGTCTCTCTCAGAACTTTAAAAAACTGTAGAAAATGGCTGCTGGGGAGATTCTTATATAGTAAGGGGTAGGCAGCTTTCCTATTGGTTGCTAGGGATGTTGTTAAGTAGTGATGAGCAAGCATGCTCGGCCGAATACCTCTTCTGCTCGAGCTTCGCTATGCTCGGCATATGGCGGTACTCGGCCGAGTACCACATGTACTCGAGCGGCATGCTCGAGTCTCCCTCCCGCACGTTTCGCGGCTGCTAAGCAGCCAATAAACGTGCCGGTAAGTACAGCCATCACTGTAATGCCAGTAGCCATGTTGGGTGCTGGCATTACAGTGATTGGCTGGCCGGAACACATCATATAGCACCCGATGACGCGGGTTCGGCTCATTGCGAGTCAGGGAGAGCTGCGCTTAGGAAGGGACAGATAGTGTAAGGAGATTGTGATCGCAATATATTCCAGTGAGTAATGTTTAAAACACCCAAAAGTCCTTTTAAGGACTATTGTGTGTGTGGTGGCAGCAATTGTGCAAAGTTGTACTAGAATATTTTTTTTTATACTTTTAGAAATAGCGATTCTTTTGCTATATAGAAGGTGTCTGCAGTGACTTGTGACATCTGTGCAGCAATACCTTCTGTGTGTCAGGGGCAGAGATAGGAAGAATATTAGTTAAAATATTTTTTTTACCAATAATCCACATTTTTGCTGTCAACGGTGTAATCCGTGAATTGTGTGATCTGCGCTTCAATACCTTGTGTGGTTATCAGACCCAGATATAGGGGAAAAAATTATAATACAGAAAACACTATTTTAATTCACATAATCTATGCACATTTTTGCTGTCAACGGTGTAATCCATGAATTGTGTGATCTGCACTTCAAAAATGTAAAATGCAGAAAAAAAAAATTCTCCCATAATCTATCCACATTTTTGCTAATAATCTGGGCTTAAAATAGTGTCCATATTCTGTGGTGTTCTGTGACATATACAGTACGCCACCCGGAAACTGTTTCTTTAGGGCAAATTCCAAAAATCTGGGCCTAATATAGTGTCCATATTCTGTGTGTTTCTGTGACATATACTGTCCTGCATCCAAAAACTCTTACTTTAAGGCAAATTCCAAAAATCTGGGCCTAATATAGTGTCCATATTCTGTGTGTTTCTGTGAATAATACTGTCCTGCATCCAAAAACTCTTTCTTTAGAGCAAATTCCAAAAATCTGGGCCTAATATAGTGTCCATATTCTGTGTGTTTCTGTGACATATACTGTCCTGCATCCAAAAACTCTTTCTTTAGGGCAAATTCCAAATATCTGGGCCTAATATAGTGTCCATATTCTGTGTGTTTCTGTGATATATACTGTCCTGCATCAGAAAACTGTGTCTTTAGCAGACTGTAAAAAAATCTGCGCCACATCTAGTGACAAAACCATTAATATGAAGAAGGCGAGCACTAAGGGACGGGGAAGTGGGCATGATGCTGATGGTGCACGCAGAGGCCGTGGCCCTGGGCGCAATGAAACTGTGCCAGCTACCAGTGCACTAGAGAAAAAAAACACTGTACCCAGATTCATGTCCAACTTAGCTGGGTGGCACAGGACAACACTGTCCAAGTCGGACCAGTGCAAACCGTTGGTCGGTTGGATTGCTGAAGATAATGCTTCCAGACGGTTAAAGGGATTCTGTCACCACATTTTACCCACTACAGTAAAACATAGCTACTTGTAGGTCTCCCTGAGCTGTATTAAATGATGCTCTTATTAACTAATAGTCTTGATTTATTTCTTTATAAAATCTATTTTATTGATATGCTAATGACTTATATAAGGTGCCCAATGGGATGCCCAGCCACACCCCTAGGTCCGGTGCCGCCTTCCTGAGTCCAGCGCCGCCTCTAATATAATATATTCAAGAGCCGACGCGCTGACATAATCCCTGAGCCTGTTTAAAATCCAGCGCGTGCGCACTGCACACTGTACTCTGTGTCTGTGCGGACTACAGGTAATGGCATCCTCGAGCAAAGTGCGCTTACGGCGCTGGAATCAGGAAGCGGCCCTGGGGATGTCCTTTCCTAACTTGGTGCCCAGCCGCACCCCTCGGTCCGGTGCCCAGTGTCGCCTTCCTGAGTCCAGCTTCACATGCTCACTTCGCTCGACGATGCCATTACCTGTAGTCCGCACGGGCGCAGACTACAGTGTGTAGTGCGCACACGCAGGATTTCAAACAGGCTCAAGGATTACGTCAGCGCGCCGGCTCTTGAATATATTATATTAGAGGCGGCGCTGGACTCAGGAAGGTGGCACTGGGCACCGGACCGAGGGGTGCGGCTGGGCACCAAGTTAGGAAAGGACATCCCCTTGGGCACCTTATGTAAGTCATTAGCATATCAATAAAATAGATTTTATAAATAAATAAATCAAGACTATTAGTTAATAAGGGCATCATTTAATACAGCTCTGGGAGGCCTACAAATAGCTATGTTTTACTGTAGGGGGCAAAATGTGGTGACAGAATCCCTTTAAGCACCACCCTCTCTTCCACCAAGTCCAGTCTCTGTAGTCAATTGTCTGGTCAACCTAATCCTCTCTCTAATCATCCTTCCTCCCACCATGGAGAAGCTTGCCAAACGAGTGATCCCACACTCAGGTATTCCGAGGAGCTCTTTCCAGCGCCACTATTATATTTGGCCCACGTGCCCAGCACGCTTGAAGAGGGACCTGAGATATTGTGCCCTGATTCCCAAACCTCTTGAGCCTTCACAGTCTCAAGAAGATGATGGTGGCGAACGGTAATCATTCGTTCGCGAGGTGGATGATAAGACACAGTTACCAATCACTGAGGTTGTGGTTAGGTCAAGTCAGGAGGATGAGCAGAGTGAGGTAGTGGAAGAGGAGGTAGTTGATGATGAGGTCACTGACCCAACATGGGAAGGTGAAAAGTCAAGCAAGGACAGCAGTACAGAGGGGGAGGGATCCGCAGCACCGCAACAGGCAAAAGGGAGAAGTCGGCCCACAACAAACAGGCCCGCAACCGTTACACCGAGCACCCCCAGGCATAAATCTACCATGCCAAAGGGTAGGTGTTCTGCAGAATGGTGCTTTTTTGAGGAAAGTGCAGATGACAAAAGAGTGGTAGTTTGCAACCTGTGCCGTACCAAAATGAGCAGGGGCGTGAACACTAGCAAACTCACCACCACCAGCATGATCCGCCACATGGCATCCAAGCACCCTAACAAGTGGGCAGAACACCAAAATCTGGGTCTGCAGATCACACCACTGCCTCTTCTTCCTCTGTGTTACGCACTGCTGGCCAATCCCCTGTCGAAGGTGCAGGCCCGGATGACCCTTGCCCTGCACCTGGACCTTTGCATAAACCATCAGCAACAACATGCACTTCCCTGTCCCAGCGCAGCATCCAAATGTCCATAACACAGTCATTTAAATGCAAGCGCAAATACCCACCCACAGCCCATAGCACTAAATGCGCAACTTTCAAAATGACTGGCCCTTGAAATGTTGCCATTTAGGCTTATGGACACTGAGGCCTTCTGCAGCCTGATTTCGGCGGCCGTCCCTCGGTACGCAGTCCCCAGCTGCCACTATTTTTCACTGTGTGCCGTGCCCGCCTTACACTAGCATGTGTCCCAGAACATCACCTGTGCCCCGACCAACGCAGTTACTGGGAAGGTCTACTTAACCATGGACATTTCCCTGACGGCACACTGGGTGAATGTTGTGGAGGCCGGGAGGGAGTCATACCCTGGGATGGCATAGGTGCTATCCATGCCCAGGATTGCGGGCCCTATGTCCATCAGGGTCTCTGCCAGCAGCTATGTTACTGGCACCAACCCCCACTTCTCCTCCCCCTGCCGCCTCCTCCTCCACTTCCTCCTCCAGCAGCAGTCAGCCAACAGTCGGTAGCTGGAAGCAGTGTAGCACTGCTGTGGGTAAGCGTTAACAGGCCGTGCTGAAGTTGATCTGTTTAGGGGACAAACAGCACACCGGCGCAGACCTGTGGCAGGGTATAAGGGACCAGACCAAGCTGTGGCTCTCGCCAATCAACCTACAACCAGGCATAGTTGTGTTTAACAATGGCCGTAAGTTGGCGGCTTTGGAGCTCGGCAACCTGACACACATCCCATGTCTAGCCCACATCTTAAACGTAGTGGTTCAGCGGTTTATCAAAACCTACCCCAATTTGGCAGAGCTACTAGTGAAGGCACGCCGCGTGTGTGCCCATTTCTGCATGTCGTCCACAGCTTCAGCGGGTCTGTCAACGCTGCAGCAGCGCTTGCGGCTTCCAGCTCACCAACTTCCAGCTCATCAGCAGGAACTCGCATATAATGTTTTAGAGCGTCATCTTATCAGCAGGTACTCGCATATAATGTTTTACAGCTTCAGCTCACCAGCAGGCCCTCAACCTTAATGTTTTAGAGGGTCAGCTCAACTGCTGGTCCTCGTATATAATGTTTTACAGGGCCAGCTCAACTGCAGGCCCACTTATATAATCTTTTATTGGGCCAGCTCACTTGCAGGCCCGCAACTCATGCTGCCTTGCTTTGAAGTAGTAGCCATAGCCATTTATCAGGCTTCCTTTCCGAAATCGAACGATGATTCCCCGTTACCAGTGGTCTCCATGCTAGAGAACAAGAACATCGAAAGTTGATAGGGAAGATATCAAAATGGATCGTGGACGTCAGGGAGACATGCGATCAGGCAGAAGTTATCTAGAGTCAACAAAGCGGTAGCAGGGCCTCTCCTATATAACGATTCCTCATCCAAAATACCACAGTGACATTCCTTGTAATTTTTAATTACTCATTCCAATAACAGGGCATCTTAAGAGTCCTGTATTGTTATTTATCGTCGCTACCTCCCCGAGATGGGAGTGGTTAATTTCCGCGCTCCTGCTGCCTTCCTTGGATATTTCTGCTTTAATAACTTGACCCACCCTCTCTGGGTGGTTCACAATTAGGAAAAAAAAGGTGCAAGGCAACAACAGCCAATCAGATTTCAGCGATTGACCTCTCTTGGATGTTGTATTCCTTTCTCAAGCTCCCTCTCCGGCATCGAACCCCAATTCCCCGTTACCCGTGATCACCATGGTAGGTGCAGAAAAGGACATTGAAAGTTGATAGGGCATACATCCAAATGGATCGTCGCCATCATGTGGACGTGCAATCGCCCAGAGGTTATCTAGAGTCACCAATGCTGCAGCAGGCCCTCGCCCCTAAGGTTTTAGATGGTGAGATCAGCACGCCCTTGCTACAAATGTTTTTGAGAGTCACCAGCAGGCCATCAATCATGATTTTTCAAGGGTGTGTATGATGCTCTCCTTTATGTGTAACAAAGGGTGTTTTGGAGTGCCGGTTCCTTGTAATTTTTGGCAGCCCTTTCACTTAGTGCATAGGCTTTATGAATGTAGGAGTCCCACTACCTGAACAATTGTACCACAATGTGAATGAGGCTCTCCAGGCTGTTTCGTAGTGCCTCTTGCTTGTAATTTTTTGCAGCACTTGCACTTTATATACAATTAGATATACAGCAAAGAATGTTTCTGAACAATTTTTCATGTACAATAGATTTTTTGGAGGGTTTTGTGCGTATTTTTGTCAGTCTGTAAAAGTGGCGTACAACTCAGACAACATGGTTCCCAGCAGCGACCAGGGAGTCCAAGCTGCATCCAGACATCATCCCCATGGGGTTCCCGATCCATTTCAGTGGTGTTTCTGTCACTTTCTGACCTTTTCCAATGGACCAGGCACCCTCCCCTCTTCAGAGCAGGGGGTGCCTGGTTGTCTCCCATTGACTTCCATTATACTGGGGTGCTCGGCCGAGCACACGAATATAGCAATGTGTTCGGGCCGAACACCCGAATACTTTGGTGCTCGATCATCACTATTGCTAAGCTCAGACTTCTCATTGGCCCACATGCAAGAAGGGAGGTTACTGATGAAAAAAAAATCTAGAATATTCAAAACTACGAATATATAGCACTATATTCTAATTATTCGCAAATTGTCGAAGTGGCGATATTTGCAATTAATATTTGCGATTTGAATATTCGCGCCCAACACTACTAGCTATGCCTATGCTTTAAAAACTTTTGACAAGTAGAATCTGTTGATATCTTTTAAGATGCTGATTGTTCTGCTTTTTCAAACATAACGAAGAGACATAAAGCACATGTCAGTTGAAATATATTGTAGTGTTAATAATTATATAATGTTCTGAAATGTAAAAAGGCTGAATTACGGTATCCTAGAGATCTTTAGAATATTACTGTACCTAATGCATATGTGCTCTTTTTATTCTAATCATTACTAGATGAGCAAATTTTCTAGAATTTGATTAGGTTCCAAGTCTCTGAGTCCACCAATTTGATTTGATCAAATCCAAAATGTTCCAATTTCCCAAGAAAAGTTGTGTATGACACCCTGGGGTTTCATAGGACTGTATCCAATCCATTACAAGCTTTCTTACATTGTTATTTTGGTGGTTTTGGGGGAAATAATCACATTACAAGTTTGCAACATGTGTTTTAGCAGCATTGAAAGATCTTTTTTTTACCATTTTTTTTTTTCTACGGAAATAACAAAGTAGGCAGAAATCTTACCATCCTTTCCGGCATCATCATTTTGATACGGTAGTTTTGGCAGGGGAATAATTGCTCTACAGTTTGCAACATGTGTCTTAACACCAAAGAAAGGTCCTTTTTCAACCTGCATTTTTAAATGCAAATACATATCACAGTAGGCAGAAATCTTACTGGTGTCTATACTGCATTATTCCCAAATTAAATTGTTAATAGCAGTGAAGATACTCAATTGCACCTCTGTATGTAAATTACAGAAAACACACTTGCAATTTTGTTATAACCTTTCCATAATTTGTGTGTACCCAACATGTGACTTTTCATTTAGGAAAATCATGAGTTTACATAAGGCCTCATAACAAAATGTCTAGAATACAGAAGGGTTCAAAATGAAAGACTCAGCCTCGTTATTTCAGGGCCAGAATGTGGGTAGCAGCAGCAGCAGCAGCCATCCTGGCAGTCGTAGCATTGGTAGGCCACAATTTTCCCTGGCTACCAAAAGGCACTACATTATTATTGAGGACAAAGAGAAGATTGTGGACTGGATGGTTCACTTCTCCTCATAGTCTCAGAAGGATGATGTGGAGGTCAACTCTCAGTCTGACACCATGCCGTAGAGCCAGGGGTCACAGCACTCCACCTGCTTCTCTCCCTTACAGCCCCGGAGAAGCATTTCAGTTGCATCTTCTTTGTTTTCACTGTCCCCTCCTAGTGGGGAACCTTCATTTTTCTCCTCCACGAATTATAGCAGATAGTGAAAAGAGTCTCCTTGTTGATGACTTATGTGAACGCAGTCAGTGTTTGGACTGCCTTGAGGAGGAGGTTTAGGGGGAGGTGGAAGACCCTATACATAGCTGTGTTGGAGGTAGTAGTGATGGCCCTTGTAGCCATGGTGGCGGCTAGTAGGTGGTGGCATTAGGGGCAATGATAGCAACTAGTCTTCAGTGAATTGACCTTCGGATCATAGATCCAAAGTTGATTCATTCAAAACCTTCGTTTTAATGCTGTTTCCGTACAGCATTAAAATGCATTGGCCCTGTGGAGCCAAAGTTCGTGCTGGCCGAAGTTGCATGAGACTTCGGCAAATTACTACTGTATTCACATCTGCGTATTTAAAAACAATTTTTGTTCTTATCTGCTTTATCTTGGGGCCTCTCTAACAGTTTTAGAAAATATCTTTTTTTTTTCAAAAGTTTGATCTATTTTCATTGATGTACATATTCATAATCTGTACTGCAACATCGTTTAGCTCGCACAAATTCTCCAACTGGTATATTATGAAGAATGCTGCCTGGAATTGGTTTTCTTCCTAGGGTCGTTGGCACCTTCCCCGTAATTTGGTTGGATGTCTACTTCATATTCAGAAAAGAAATTGTCCTCTTCTCCCCTTGATGTGAAAGTTTAGGATTTGCATTATTATTAGTGATGAGCGGCATAGGCAATATTTGAATTCGCAATATTTCACAAATTTTGGCCCGAATATTCGCCATAAATTCGCAAATTCGAGAATTCATGATCTCCATTCATTATTTACATGATTGCGAAAATCGGCAATGTAATATATTCGTGATAAAAATTTGCGATTAGAAAATTTGCGATCAACACTAAGGAGTAGGCAACTTTCCTATTGGTTGCTAGGGTTGTTGCTAAGTGCTGATATTCTCAATTAGCATATAGAGCACTATATTCAAAATATTCGCAAATTCTTGAAGTGGCGATATTCGCAATTAACATTTGCGATTTGAATATTCGCGCTCAACACTAATTATTATCATTGATGTACTTGACAAATTCAGGTATGGACTATCAAACCCTTCCAAATGAGGAGGGCATCTATGCACATATCTTTCATACTAGCAGATGTCATCACAAAATAGAATATTAATCCTTTCAGTACCCAACCTTTTTTCACCTTCCTGACCCTGCCTAATTTAGAAAATCTGACATGTACAATAATTTTATATGGTAATAACTTTGTAATGCCACTACAAAAGATGAGAGAATTGTTTAAAAATTTGATTTGGCCGGTTCGCCGAATTTTCAGAAAAAATCCAGTTCAATACAAAAAAAATTGCGGTAAAAAACTATTTCCTGGCTACAGAGAGCCTTTATAGTGGTGTAGAACACTGTGCCTTGCAGTAACATGCATAGGGAGTCTGCTTTTGTAGTGAAACAATACTGTGAGTCAGTATGACATGCAGATGACAGACGTCGCTCTTAGAATCACTGCACACTTCAGTTATTTGGACAGTCACGTGGAAAAAACTGACCAAATAACTCAAGTATGAACTCAGCCTTACAGGTCAATGTTAGCGCCAAGAAGAAGCGCACTCCTTTTACATCGTTGTCAACTGATTCCACATCGATGTCTACAGAACCTGTTCTATTAAACGCTTATAAAAGTAGAGCCCCCGACAACGTGGAGAGGGTGTCAGCAGTAAGTTTGTGTTGAAGTCACTGATTATTTTGCCCTTCCTCTGATCCGTCAGAACAATAACCCACAAAAAACATATCCTGTCTGGGGAGCATACGCCTTCACTTGGTCAGCATTTTCTCAGTAAAAAAAGGTCTTTAGAACATACAGTATAACTGCACCGCTGAACAGCAAATATATTTATCTTTTTCCACTTATACACGCCACAAAAGGCTTTAGAACATATAACTGCACCGCTGAATGGAAATATATTTTTATTTTGCCACTATTACACGACAAAAAGGGCTTTATAACATATAATTGCATTGCTGAATAGCAAATATATTTTTCTTTTGCCACTAATACATGACAAAAAGTGCTGTAATTTTAGCACTTCACCACACAACGGCTAATAAGCCCTTTTTTTTCCCACTAATAAAAGACAAAAAATGCTTTAGAACATATACCCTCGCCACACAAGGGCAAATAAGAAGTAGAAATATTTCCTTGTAATACACCCTGGCTGTAACACCCCAAAAACAAGAACTGTTTGCTGGAATTACAGAGCTGTATAATGGCAATTTGGGTCCCAAGTCAGTGTAGCAAGGTGTAATAGGATTACCTATTACCCAGGCTGTAACCTCCCCTACTGAACCCTGTTCAACATAAATGATGTGGAATGATTCCTCCCTATCCTTTCCCTACACCTTGAATAATCTTTCCCTGCACTTGTAAATATTTTTTTTTAGCACAATGAAATTTTTTATAGCACTGTCCCTAGCACCTGCTGACGTCTCTCCCTGCACTAATTACACTGGAAAATGGCTGAATCCAAGATGGCTGATACTATTTATAGGGCTGTGACATCACAGGGCTGGCTGCTGATTGGAGTGCATGCATGGCATTATGTGTGATCCCGCCTTCCCAGAGTTCCTTGCCCAATTTCCTCAGACGTGCAGAAGCCATTTTAGGAAAAAATGCAATTCGTTACCACAAAGCATAAGGAAAATAGGATTCGGTGCAAATCAAATTTTTCCGAAAATTCTGATCGAATTCCACTTTGTCAACTTCGATTCTCTAATCTTTAGCCATTACCTATCCAAGCCTCTCTGAGAATGTTTTTTTGTGACACATTATCCTTCATGATAGTGGGAAATTTGGGTCAATATTAGTGTTGGTCGAGCACCAAAGTGCTTGGGAGCTCGAGTAGAACACTTTGGGATGCTCGGGTGCTCAGCACAATAGAAGTCAATGGGAGAACCCGAGCATTAAACAAGACACACCCTGCTCTGGTTCACATGAAAAGGTCAGAAATTTATGGAAACACCACTGAAATGGTTCGGGAACAGTATGGGTAGCATGTCTGGATAGATCTTGGACTCCCAGGTCGCTTCTGAGAATGATGTTGTCCGAGTAGTACGCCAATTTTACAGACTGACAATAATACGCACAAAACCGAAGATAAAATCGATTTTTAGAGGTAAAATTGTTAGGAAACCTTTTTTCATGTACAGTCGTGGCCAAAAGTTTTGAGAATGACACAAATATTAGTTTTCACAAAGTTGGCTGCTAAACTGCTTTTAGATCTTTGTTTCAGTTGTTTCTGGGATGTAGTGAAATATAATAACACGCACTTCATACGTTTCAAAGGCTTTTATCGACAATTACATGACATTTATGCAAAAAGTCAGTATTTGCAGTGTTGACCCTTCTTTTTCAGGACCTCTGCAATTCGACTGGGCATGCTCTCAATCAACTTCTGGGCCAATTCCTGACTGATAGCAACCCATTCTTTCATAATCACTTCTTGGAGTTTGTCAGAATTAGTGGGTTTTTGTTTGTCCACATGCCTCTTGAGGATTGACCACAAGTTCTTAATGGGATTAAGATCTGGGGAGTTTCCAGGCCATGGACCCAAAATGTCAACGTTTTGGTCCCCGAGCTACTTAGTTATCACTTTTGCCTTATGGCACGGTGCTGCATCGTGCTGGAAAATGCATTGTTCTTCACCAAACTGTTGTTGGATTGTTGGAAGAAGTTGCTGTTGGAGGGTGTTTTGGTACCATTCTTTATTCATGGATGTGTTTTTGGGCAAAATTGTGAGTGAGCCCACTCCCTTGGATGAGAAACAACCCCACACATGAATGGTCTCAGGATGCTTTACTGTTGGCATGACACAGGACTGATGGTAGTGCTCACCTTTTCTTCTCCGGACAAGCCTTTTTCCAGATGCCCCAAACAATCGGAAAGAGGCTTCATCGGAGAATATGACTTTGCCCCAGTCCTCAGCAGTCCATTCACCATACTTTCTGCAGAAGATCAATCTGTCCCTGATGTTTTTTTTGGAGAGAAGTGGCTTCTTTGCTGCCCTTCTTGACACCAGGCCATCTTCCAAAAGTCTTCGCCTCACTGTGCATGCAGATGCGCTCACACCTGCCTGCTGCGATTCCTGAGCAAGCTCTGCACTGGTGGCACTCCGATCCCGCAGCTGAATCCTCTTTAGGAGACGATCCTGGCGCTTGCTGGACTTTCTTGGAGCCTTCTTAACAAGAATTGAACCTCTTTCCTTGAAGTTCTTGATGATCCTATAAATTGTTGATTGAGGTGCAATCTTAGTAGCCACAATATCCTTGCCTGTGAAGCCATTTTTATGCAACGCAATGATGGCTGCACGCGTTTTTTTGCAGGTCACCATGGTTAACAATGGAAGAACAATGATTTCAAGCATCACCCTCCTTTTAACATGTCAAGTCTGCCATTTTAACCCAATCAGCCTGACATAATGATCTCCAGCCTTGTGCTCGTCAACATTCTCACCTGAGTTAACAAGACGATTACTGAAATGATCTCAGCAGGTCCTTTAATGACAGCAATGAAATGCAGTGGAAAGTTTTTTTTGGGATTAAGTTAATTTTCATGGCAAAGAAAGACTATGCAATTCATCTGATCACTCTTCATAACATTCTGGAGTATATGCAAATTGCTATTATAAAAACTTAAGCAGCAACTTTTCCAATTTCCAATATTTATGTAATTCTCAAAACTTTTGGCCACGACTGTATATTTATTTGTATCTAAAGTGCAAGTGCTGCCAAAAACTACAAGGAAGA
Source organism: Bufo bufo (assembly GCF_905171765.1). Lineage (NCBI taxonomy): Eukaryota > Metazoa > Chordata > Amphibia > Anura > Bufonidae > Bufo > Bufo bufo. The sequence continues at coordinate 243,468,798 of NC_053391.1, forward strand.
GGCACCCGATACAACCTGCATATCACATAAAGGAGGACCTCATTCACATTGTGGTACAATTGTTCAGGTAGTGGGACTCCTACACTCATAAAGCCTATGCACTAAGTGAAAGGGCTGCCAAAAATTACAAGGAACCAGCACTCCAAAACACCCTTTGTTACACATAAAGGACGGCATCATACACACCCTTGAAAAATTATGGTTGATGGCCTGCTGGTGACCCTCAAAAACATTAGGAGCAAGGGCCTGCTGGTGACCCTCTAAAACCTTAGGGGCTGTTGTGCATTTTCATACGTATACAATATTATCTATTGACATAATCAAAATGAATGCTCATCTCATTGCCTTTAAGAATAAAATCAGCCTGAACCAAAGTTCTATTATGTGGCTGAGGAAGCCAAGATGAGTTCATGGCAAGTTCAGATTATATAAAAATAATTGTGAACATAAAACGGACATTGTATTTAAAAGTTATTACTAAAGATATGGGATTATCTGTAAGGAGTAAACCAACTTCCTAAGACATGTCTGTCTGGAAGGAACAAGGTTATTTCATGGATAAGCAATGACTTGATAAGGATTCATATCCTTGAGGCACACCTGCTGTATGAGGTTCAATTTATATATTCATAATTATATTATATACATATATATATATATATATATATATATATATATATATCTGTATGGTATATTTAGTTTACAACATATGTTAATCAATAATTCATATAATGTGTTATCTATGTGTAACAATATATCGATTTATATATATGTTATACCATGTATTTATCATTAAGAAGGTATTGTATAAGGTACAGAAACATTGAAGTAAGTTTATGTTAATTGGATTTCTGAGAAGAGTAAATGTTATTTCAAAACAATAGTTATTCATGGATGTAGATAAGTGAAATGTACAAATTCCGATGCCAAGCATCAAAGCCGTTATATAAAATTTTCATCAAGTCAACCTATATTTCAATAAGATAGGAGAAGACAGCCAACTCCAACAAGTCCAGGATATAGGTAATTAAAAGTGTCAGGAAAAGACCTTCCTCAATGATGTATGTTAAAAGGTCAAGGAAGTCATGTTGAACGTATTATTAGATATTTAGTTTTAATGCTTAAAAGTTGTGATGTTCATCTGCAGTACCGCAGTGCCATCTGGAGGCAGATGGACAAGATTATATTATTTCATTATTTGTTCAATACCATATTAGGAGTTAATATGACATCATGGTGTTATTAGCATGCAAATACACCCACCTTAGGCTACTTTCATACTAGCGTTCGGAGCTGATCCGTCTGATGTTTCATCAGACGGATCCGCTCCGATAATGCAGACGTTCGCATCCGTTCAGAACGGATCCGTCTGCATTAAAACTTAGAAAATTTTCTAAGTGTGAAAGTAGCCTGAGCGGATCCGTTCAGACTTTACATTGAAAGTCAATGGGGAACGGATCCGCTTGAAGATTGAGCCACATTGTGTCATCTTCAAGCGGATCCGTCCCCATTGACTTACATTGTAAGTGTGGACGGATCCGCTCGCCTCCGCACGGCCAGGCGGACACCCGAACGCTGCAAGCAGCGTTCAGCTGTCCGCCTGGCCGTGCGGAGGCGAGCGGAGCGGAGGCTGAACGCCGCCAGACTGATGCAGTCTGAGCAGATCCGCATCCATTCAGACTGCATCAGGGCTGGACGGAAGCGTTCTGCTCCGCTCGTGAGCCCCTTCAAACGGAGCTCACGAGCGGACAGCAGAACGCTAGTGTGAAAGTAGCCTTACCTGATTGGGAATCCCTAATCTAAAGGGGATGATTCTTAGATAAGAGGGGGGAATAATTACTCGTGTGCGGATTAGCAAGGAAGATCCATATAGATCCAGGGATCCATATTAAGCCATAGATCCATCCATCCATCCATTCATTCAATCAAAAAGAAAACTTTACCAGAAGAAACTTGGATTATTTTTTTGGATTTCTAGGAAAGTTCTTCAGAACTGGACCCATCTGAACTCTGTCTACCTTTGACCCGGTAACGTATATTTTGTTTACTACTCGTAAGTAGAGTTGAGCGAACACCTGGATGTTCGAATTCGAGAAGTTTGGCCGAACTTCCCGGAAATGTTCGGGTTCGGGATCCGAACCCGACCCGAACTTCGTCCCGAACCCCATTGAAGTCAATGGGGACCCAAACTTTTCGGCACTAAAAAGGCTGTAAAACAGCCCAGGAAAGGGCTAGAGGGCTGCAAAATGCAGCAAAATGTAGATAAATAACCTGCAAACAAATGTGGAGAGGGAAATGAATAAAAATAAAAATAAAATAAATAAAAAAATTAACCAATATCAATTGGAGAGAGGTCCCATAGCAGAGAATCAGTCTACATGTCATAGCAGAGAATCAGGCTTCACGTCACCCAAGACTGGAACAGTCCATTGTCAGATATTTAGGCCCCGGCACCCAGGCAGAGGAGAGAGGTCCCATAACATAGAATCTGGCTTCATGTCAGCAGAGAATCAGTCTTCATGTCATAGCAGAGAATCAGGCTTCATGTCATAGCAGAGAATCATGCTTCACGTCACCCACCACTGAAACAGTCCATTGTCAGATATTTAGGCCCAGGCACCCAGGCAGAGGAGAGAGGTCCCATAGCAGAGAATCTGGCTTCATGTCAGCAGAGAATCAGTCTTCATGTCATAGCAGAGAATCATGCTTCACGTCACCCACCACTGGAACAGTCGATTGTCAGATATTTAGGCCCAGGCACCCAGGCAGAGGAGAGAGGTCCCATAGCAGAGATTCAGGCTTCATGTCAGCAGAGAATCAGTCTTCATGTCATAGCAGAGAATCATGCCTCACGTCACCCACCACTAGAACAGTCCATTGTCAGATATTTAGGCCCCGGCACCAAGGCAGAGGAGAGAGGTCCCATAACATAGAATCTGGCTTCATGTCAGCAGAGAATCAGTCTTCATGTCATAGCAGAGAATCAGGCTTCATGTCACCCACCACTGGAACAGGCCACTGTCAGATATTTTTAGTCCCCGGCACCCAGACAGAGGAGAGAGGTCCCATAACATAGAATCTGGCTTCATGTCAGCAGAGAATCAGTCTTCATGTCATAGCAGAGAATCATGCTTCACGTCACCCAACATTGGAACAGTCCATTGTCATATAATTTAGGCCCCGGTACCCAGACAGAGGAGAGAGGTCCCATAACAGAGATTCAGGCTTCATGTCAGCGACTCAGCAGAGAATAAGTCTTCATGTCATAGCAGAGAATCAGGCTTCGTGTCACGCACCACTGGAACAGGCCACTGTCAGATATTTTTAGGCCCTGGCACCCAGACAGAGGAGAGAGGTCCCATAACAGAGATTCAGGCTTCATGTCAGCAGAGAATCAGGCTTCACGTCACCCAACATTGGAACAGTCCATTGTCAGATATTTAGGCCCCAGCACCCAGGCAGAGGAGAGAGGTTCCATAACAGAGATTCAGGCTTCATGTCAGCAGAGAATCAGTCTTCATGTCATAGCAGAGAATCATGCTTCACGTCACCCACCACTGGAACAGTCCATTGTCACATATTTAGGCCCAGGCACCCAGGCAGAGGAGAGAGGTCCCATAGCAGAGAATCTGGCTTCATGTCAGCAGAGAATCAGTCTTCATGTCATAGCAGAGAATCATGCTTCACGTCACCCAACATTGGAACAGTCCATTGTCATATAATTTAGGCCCCGGCACCCAGACAGAGGAGAGAGGTCCCATAACAGAGATTCAGACTTCATGTCAGCAACTCAGCAGAGAATCAGTCTTCATGTCATAGCAGAGAATCAGGCTTTATGTCACCCACCACTGGAACAGGCCACTGTCAGATATTTTTAGGCTCCGGCACCCAGACAGAGGAGAGGTTGATTCAACTTTGGGTTGCCCCGCAATATAATGGTAAAATGAAAATAAAAATAGGATTGAATGAGGAGTACAATAATATATGGTTAAGGGGAGGTAGTTAATGTCCAATCTGCACAAGGGATGGACAGGTCCTGTGGGATCCATGCCTGGTTCATTTTTATGAACGTCAGCTTGACCACATTGGCTGTAGACAGGCGGCTGCGTTTGTCTGTAATGACGCCCCCTGCCGTGCTGAATACATGTTCAGACAAAACGCTGGCCGCCGGGCAGGCCAGCACCTCCAAGGCATAAAAGGCTAGCTCTGGACACGTGGACAATTTGGAGACCCCAAAGTTGAATGGGGCCGAACCATCAGTCAGTACGTGGAGGGGTGTGCACAGGTACTGTTCCACCATGTTAGTGAAATGTTGCCTCCTGCTAACACGTTCCGTATCAGGTGGTGGTGCAGTTAGCTGTGGCGTGGTGACAAAACTTTTCCACATCTCTGCCAAGCTAACCCTGCCCTCATAGGAGCTGGCCGTGACACAGCTGCGTTGGCGACCTCTTGCTCCTCCTCTGCCCTCTCCTTGGGCTTCCACTTGTTCCCCTGTGACATTTGGGAATACTCTCAGTAGCGCGTCTACCAACGTGCGCTTGTACTCGCGCATCTTCCTATCACGCTCCAGTGCAGGAAGTAAGGTGGGCACATTGTCTTTGTACCGTGGATCCAGCAGGGTGGCAACCCAGTAGTCCGCACACGTTAAAATGTGGGCAACTCTGCTGTCGTTGCGCAGGCACTGCAGCATGTAGTCGCTCATGTGTGCCAGGCTGCCCAGAGGTAAGGACAAGCTGTCCTCTGTGGGAGGCGTATCGTCATCGTCCTGCGTTTCCCCCCAGCCACGCACCAGTGATGGGCCCGAGTTGCGTTGGGTGCCACCCCGCTGTGAACATGCTTCATCCTTATCCTCCTCCACCTCCTCCTCATCCTCGTCCTCCAGTAGTGGGCCCTGTCTGGCCACATTTGTACCTGGCCTCTGCTGTTGCAAAAAAACTCCCTCTGAGTCACTTCGAAGAGACTGGCCTGAAAGTGCTAAAATGACCCCTCTTCCTCCTCCTCCTCCTGGGCCACCTCCTCTTCCATCATCGCCCTAAGTGTTTTCTGAAGGAGACATAGAAGTGGTATTGTAATGCTGATAACGGCTTCATCGCCACTGGCCATGTTGGTGGAGTACTCGAAACAGCGCAACAGGGCACACAGGTCTCGCATGGAGGCCCAGTCATTGGTGGTGAAGTGGTGCTGTTCCGCAGTGCGACTGACCCGTGCGTGCTGCAGCTGAAACTCCACTATGGCCTGCTGCTGCTCGCACAGTCTGTCCAGCATGTGCAAGGTGGAGTTCCACCTGGTGGGCACGTCGCATATGAGGCGGTGAGCGGGAAGGCCAAAGTTACGCTGTAGCGCAGACAGGCGAGCAGCGGCAGGATGTGAACGCCGGAAGCGCGAACAGACCGCCCGCACTTTATGCAGCAGCTCTGACATGTCGGGGTAGTTGCGAATGAACTTCTGCACCACCAAATTCAGCACATGCGCCAGGCAAGGGATGTGCGTCAAACCGGATAGTCCCAGAGCTGCAACGAGATTTCGCCCATTATCGCACACCACCAGGCCGGGCTTGAGGCTCACCGGCAGCAACCACTCGTCGGTCTGTTGTTCTATACCCCGCCACAACTCCTGTGCGGTGTGGGGCCTGTCCCCCAAACATATGAGTTTCAGAATGGCCTGCTGACGTTTACCCCGGGCTGTGCTGAAGTTGGTGGTGAAGGTGTGTGGCTGACTGGATGAGCAGGTGGAAGAAGAGGAGGAGGAAGCTGAGTAGGAGGAGGAGGAGACAGGAGGCAAAGAATGTTGCCCTGCGATCCTTGGCGGCGGAAGGACGTGCGCCAAACAGCTCTCCGCCTGGGGCCCAGCCGCCACTACATTTACCCAGTGTGCAGTTAGGGAGATATAGCGTCCCTGGCCGTGCTTACTGGTCCACGTATCTGTGGTTAGGTGGACCTTGCCGCAGATGGCGTTGCGCAGTGCAAAATTGATTTTATCGGATACTTGGTTGTGCAGGGAAGGCACGGCTCTCTTGGAGAAGTAGTGCCGGCTCGGAACAACATACTGTGGGACAGCAAGCGACATGAGCTGTTTGAAGCTGTCTGTGTCCACCAGCCTCAATGACATGGTTGAGATTCTTGGTGACGCAGGTGGTGGTGTTGGTGGTACATCCCATGTTTGCTGGGCGGCAGGTGCCAACGTTCCTCCAGAGGCGGAGGAAGAGGCCGAGGCGGCAGCAGCAGAAGAGGCCGAGGCGGCAGCAGCAGAAGAGGTAGCAGGGGGAGCCTGAGTGACTTCCTTGTTTTTAAGGTGTTTACTCCACTGCAGTTCATGCTTTGCATGCAGGTGCCTGGTCATGCAGGTTGTGCTAAGGTTCAGAACTTTAATCCCTCGCTTCAGGCTCTGATGGCACAGCGTGCAAACCACTCGGGTCTTGTCGTCAGCACATTGTTTGAAGAAGTGCCATGCCAGGGAACTCCTTGAAGCTGCCTTTGGGGTGCTCGGTCCCAGATGGCGGCAGTCAGTAACAGGCGGAGTCTCTTGGCGGCGGGTGTTCTGCTTTTGCCCACTGCTCCCTCGGTCTCACCACTGCCTCTTCCTCGGAACTGTGAAAGTCAGTGGCACGACCTTCATTCCATGTGGGGTCTAGGACCTCATAGTCCCCTGCATCGTCTTTATCCCTGACCTCCTGTTCAGTCTGCACACTGCAGAAAGACACAGCAGTTGGAACCTGTGTTTCGTCATCATCAGAGACGTGCTGAGGTGGTATTCCCATGTCCTCATCATCAGGAAACATAAGTGGTTGTGCGTTAGTGCATTTTATGTCTTCCACCGCTGGGGAAGGGATAGGTGGATGCCCTTGGGAAACCCTGGCAGCAGAGTCTTCAAACAGCATAAGACTGCTGCATAACTTGAGGCTCAGACAGTTTCCCTGATATGCATGGGGGTGATGTGACAGACTGATGGGCTTGGTTTTCATGCGCCATCTGTGCGCTTTCTGCAGAAGACTGGGTGGGAGATAATGTGAACGTGCTGGATCCACTGTCGGCCACCCAATTGACTAATGCCTGTACCTGCTCAGGCCTTACCATCCTTAGAACGGCATTGGGCCCCACCAAATATCCCTGTAAATTCTGGCATCTACTGGGACCTGAGGTAGTTGGTACACTGGGACGTGTGGCTGTGGCAGAACGGCCACGTCCTCTCCCAGCACCAGAGGGTCCACTAACACCCCCACGACCATGTCCGCGTCCCTTACTAGATGTTTTCCTCATTGTTACCGTTCACCACAATAAGAAAAATATTACTTGGCCCAACGTATTGAATTCAAATTCAGGCCTTTTTTTACAGACACCTAGCACTATCTGGCTATCTATTTAGGTACCGTATTACACTAATACAGGCACAGCAGTAATGACAGATTTAGCTGAATATAAATTTGAGGCCTATTATTTAGGCGCTGGGTGACAGGTATACGTTTACGGACAGAATTAGACTTGGATATGCACAGTAGCGTGTGTGTGAAGTTATTGAGAATGACCCTATCAGCACCTTGAATCTAATATACCTTTTTAGGGATAGATTTAAAGTAGGCCTGATACAGCAGAAACCACTAATTTAGAAAATTGCTAGGTTGGGAATTGTATTTCAACCCAGAACAAAAACTGTGCTTTGACGGACACAAAATAACTTGACCAGCTACAGCAATAGCCACAGATTTAGCTGAATATAAATTTGAGGCCTATTATTTAGGCGCTGGGTGACAGGTATACGTTTACGGACAGAATTAGACTTGGATATGCACAGTAGCGTGTGTGTGAAGTTATTGAGAATGACCCTATCAGCACCTTGAATCTAATATACCCTTTTAGGGATACATTTAAAGTAGGCCTGATACAGCAGAAACCACTAATTTAGAAAATTGCTAGGTTGGGAATTGTATTTCAACCCAGAACCAAAACTGTGCTTTGACGGACACAAAATAACTTGAGCAGCTACAGCAATAGCCACAGATTTAGCTGAATATAAATTTGAGGCCTATTATTTAGGAGCTGGGTGACAGGTATACGTTTACGGACAGAATTAGACTTGGATATGCACAGTAGCGTGTGTGTGAAGTTATTGAGAATGACCCTATCAGCACCTTGAATCTAATATACCCTTTTAGGGATAGATTTAAATAACCACACTATTGATGGTTAAATGGACTTGGTGGCAGCTTGCCCCTGATGTAGGATATAGCCAAATTATAACCACACTATTGATGGTTAAATGGACTTGGTGGCAGCTTGCCCTTGATGTAGGATATAGCCAAAAAATAACCACGCTATTGATGGTTAAATGGACTTGGTGGCAGCTTGCCCTTGATGTAGGATATAGCCAAAAAATAACCACACTATTGATGGTTAAATGGACTTGGTGGCAGCTTGTGCTGGCGCACCACCAGCCACAAAATGGCCGCCGATCACCCCAGAAAAAAGTGACTGAAAAACGCTCTGGGCAGCCTAAAAACAGTGAGCAATTGAATAGCAGCAGTTCAATGGTCCACAGCTGTAGATCGATCACTGTCTTAAGTGTTTTGGAGGAGTTAATCACTGCCTAATCTCGCCCTAACGTCGCAGCTGCAACCTCTCCCTACACTTGTAACAGCAGAGTGACATGCAGCGCTACGTGACCCAAGCTTATATAGAGGCTGGGTCACATGCTGCACTGGCCAATCACAGCCATGCCAATAGTAGGCATGGCTGTGATGGCCTCTTGGGGCAAGTAGTATGACGCTTGTTGATTGGCTGCTTTGCAGCCTTTCATAAAGCGCCAACAAAGCGCCGAACACCGAACCCGAACCCGGACTTTTACAGTTCGGGTTTGCTCATCCCTACTTATCACCATTCGGATTTAATGAAACAATGGAATATTCCAGGGTTTACACCATAGATATGATCCATAACGTTATGATGTTCTTTATTAAGACACTCAATATATTGAACCAGGGCTACCCAGTCTCCCTATATGTACCACATGAAAAGCCCTTGTTCCACACAGATACTGAAGAATCGACGTGGACAAAGAATGTTTAATTTCAAAATATTACCCCCAATATAATTCCTTTAAACTAGATACACCACCCGATGTACCATCTGACCATGCCCTTTATCTACAGTTATAATATATCCCGATATATCATGCACTATGCACTATTTATATAACTAGGTATCGCTATATCTTATAATCCAATAGCGACTTTCTCTCCTCATAATATTTAGAACACAATATATACATATACCTATATGTTTTTAAAAAATCTATATATTTTTTTTATATATATACATTTTTCTCTATAGATTTTAGGCGATCAGATTTTATGAAATCAGTTTATCATCATATACAAGTCCTATTATCTATGAATTCACCATCGACGCATGAATACGTGTATGTTCCTTTCATAAGGAGATAATTTTCCAATAGAGTCATTTTATTAGGCAATATCGACAAAGAAGGATGGAATAAACAACACTATCACCATTATATCAATTATATCCCTTACATATATTTTATCCCTTATAAACTATCATATCCCTTACACATATTTTATCCCTTATAAATTATCATGATCCCCGGGTTTTATTGTATCATATTGTTTTTTTTTTTTAATTAATGGTTTTTATTTTCATAAAAAACATACATGTGAAAAAACACGTAACATTACAGGTACATATATTTCTTGCATAAAGTAGATTTAAGGATACATGGTAAAGTATTGGCGGTGACATCGGTACACTACACAAGTAGTACTTATAATCAAGATATTGAGAAGACAGCTCAAGGCGTAAAGGTTAAGCATCTTAATAATCATGGAGGGGGGAAGGGAGGGGAGAAGGAAGGGAGGGGAAAAGGAAGGGGGGGCAGGGAGGGTATACAGAGGGTAGTATCTCTGTCATTTCAGTATATCGTCAGTTTGCTTGAAAAAAACTATGAGAAATGCCTGAATTCTCTCCATGGATTCCAGATATTGAGAAAAACAGATCTTGTTCTCAGTTCCCAATGAGAGATTTCTTCCATCCTATATATTTGGTCTATTTTAGCATACCAACTTTCAAGGCTAGGTGTTTTTTGAGTAAGCCATAGTTTTGGAAGGAGTAATCTAGCGGCTCCTAGCATAAGTAAGAAGAGGGAAGCCTTATATTTGGGAATTTTCTGGACTCCCAGGGAGAGAAGGGCTAGTTCTGGAGTACAGGAAATATTGGTTTGGCATATTTCGTTAATGATTTTCAGTATCTCTTCCCACCACATTTTGATCAAACCACAAGACCACCAAATATGAAAATAGGAGCCTTTTTCTGCTTGACATCTCCAGCAGATGTCAGAGGAGTCCTTGCTGTAGAGGCAAGTTTTGTCTGGGGTTTTGTACCAGCGGGATAGTATCTTGTAGCTATTTTCTTGTGTTCTGGTGCATCTCGATATCTTATGTGGGGCAATCAGTATGGATGAGATCTCAGCATCTGATAGGGAGCGTTGCAGATCTCGTTCCCACAAACCTACTATAGCTGGTTTGGGATCAGAGACAGAGCATTTTAGATTCCTATATATTGTGGAAATAGGCTTAGGGGGATAAAGTTTGGTGTTTAGGAGTTTTTCAAACCAGCTGAGTTCCACATGGGTTGAAGAGTTTTTGAGGAAAGAGAGAGTTTCTGTTTTCAGGAATCTCAGTGGGATGGGGTTACAGAACTTAGTGTCAAGGAGGTTGCATATATTTTGGTCAGGTAGCAAAGTTCATTCAGAGTCTACTAATGTCTCTATGGGGGAGACAGAGGAACGCAGAGAGGGGGGGACGCTGTCTCTGAGCTCTTTCGGGGCAAGGGAGACTATATCCTTGATAAGTATCAAAGGGGAAGGAAGGGATATGAAGCCTTTTTTTGTTGTAGCCCAGTTCCAAGTTTTCAAGGTATTCCTAATCATAGTATTAGGAATAAGGCGCAGACCAGGGAGAGGCTTCCCTGATAGTAAAAGGGCTCTTAAGGGAGTGTTTAGGAATTAATTTTCTAATGTAATCCATGGTTTGGTGGGGGGGATCTAATCCAGTCTATAACTCTAGACAGAAGAAAAGCTCTCATGTATATTTCAGGGTCAGGCAACCCTATCCCTCCAGCTTTTTTTGGTTTAGAGAGAGAAGAGAAGGCGATACCAGGAGCCTTGCCTTGCCATATAAAGCTTGAAGAATGAACTGGGTACTTCTATTGGAAGGGTCTGGATTAAGTATGTAAGTCTTGGCATTATCAAGGACATAAGAAGGTTTTTCCTCCCAAACCAAGATAAAAAGGGGAAGTTGAGTAAGTCTAGTTGGGCAATAATGGAGGATAATAGGGGTTTATAGTTTAGAGCATAAAGGTCAGATAAGAAGGGGGTAAGTTTAACGCCTAAGTATGTTAGTTGCTGGGTATCCCAGTTAAAGGGGGTGGAAGCCTTGAGGGAAGAGAGAGTCGCGCGAGACAATCCCATGTGTATAACCTGGGATTTAGTAGGATTAACTTTGAAGTTGGAAATGGAACCAAACTGGCTCAAGAGTGAGAGAATTATGGGCATGGATTTCAAGGGGTTGGTTGTAATTATTAAAAGATCATCCGCAAAAGCGGCCAATTTATATTCTAGTCCCCCAACATGAAGGCCTCGGATGACTTTCTCCTGCCTCAAAGCTTGTAGAAGTGTTTCCATAATAAGGACAAAGATAAGAGGGGAAAGGGGGCATCCCTGTCTGGTCCCATTACTGATTGAAATTTTTGTAGTGTGAGACGGATATATGACCAGTCAACCCTATCAAAAGCTTTCTCAGCGTCCGTGCCAATCAAGGTCAGAGGAGAGGATTTATGGGTGGCATAGAAAAGGGAGTTCAGGACTTTGGTCGTATTATCCTTGCCTTCCCTGCCCTTGACAAAGCCCACCTGGTCTGGATGGATCAGTGAAGGAAGGAAGTTATTCAAGCGAAGGGCGAGCATTTTGGCTAAAAGCTTTAAATCTACATTGAGTAGAGAAATGGGGCGATAGTTAGAACAGGAGGAGGGATCCTTCCCGTCTTTGGGGATTATAGTAATGGTGGCTCTAGTCATGTCAGAAGATACAGGCTTTCCCTCTAAAGAGGAATTATAGATTGGGAGAAGGTAGGGGACGAGAGTGCTTTTAAAAGAGGAGTAATAGGAAATTGGGAGGCCGTCCGGGCCTGGGCATTTCCCTCTTGGGGTAGATTTTATGGCCGACTCCAATTCTCGGGGCGAGAAAGGCCTAGAGAGAGACTCTTTTTGGGAGGGGGTTAGTGAAGCGAGAGTGAGGGATTTCAGAAAGTGGTTGATACAAGGTATTTTATCCTCAGGGGAATATTTTAGCTCCTGAGAGGGGAGGTTGTATAATGACTCGTAGAAGAGTTTAAATTGATCGGCGATTTCCTCCGATTTAAACAGGGACGAGCCTTGAGGGGTTTTAATACATTGAACAAATCAGGACTCCCTTCTCTGTTTAATCTTTTTCATCATGTATTTAGAAGCCTTATCGCCATGGGCGTAAAATTTCTGTTGGGAGTATAGAAAATATTTAGCAGAGCGTTCGTTCAGGAGGTTCTTAAGTTCAGATCTAAGAGAGAGGAGTTCCGACAGGTGCAAGGCAAGGTGTGATTGTTTATGTTTCTTCTCAATAGTGTGGATCTGTGTCAGGAGATGGTTTAATTTTTTCTCAGCTTCTTTTTTGAGGAATGAACAGAGACTAATGAGTTTGCCCCTGATAAATGGCTTGTGGGCGTCCCATAACGTTTGGGGGGAAATTTCAGGGGTATTGTTAATAGAGAAGTATTCCTCAAGGTGAGAGGCTATCTGGGCTCTGTGTGTGGTATTGTTTAGTAGTGATTCATTGAATCTCCAGTTTGGGGTTCTAGGGGGGAACGGTAATGGGTGCAATTCGCATGAGATTGGGGCATGATCAGATAGTGTGATGTCTCCAATCTTAGCTAGTTTGCATTGTTGTAGTTTTTCTTTAGGGAGGAAAATATAGTCAATCCTAGTATATGTGTCATTTGCTACAGAATAATAAGAGAAGTCCAACTCATCTGGGTGTAAACATTTCCATACGTCTACCAGACCTAAGCTAAATAATTTGACTTGCAGGGTCTTGAGACTTCTGTGAGAGATTGAAGATTTTTTTGAGGAGGAGTCCAGTAGTGGATTTAGGGTTAGGTTAAAATCCCCCCCTAGGATCAGAGAGCCTTCTACATGGTCCTCTAACAGACTCAAGAGGGAGAGGAGCCAGTCTACTTGACCTGAGTTGGGGGCGTAGGCATTCACTAGAGTGAAAGTTTGTTGGCCGATTGTGCCCTTTAGAATAAGGTATCTGCCTTCTGGGTCTAGGATTTATGTGAGAAGGGTAAAAGGAAAGTTTTTGCGAAATCCTATGCTCACCCCCTTTGAGGCAGCACCACTGGCCCCACAATGAAACCAAGTGGGATAATTGGCATATGAGAGATTGGGGTAATGGCCAGGTTTGAAGTGGGTTTCTTGGAGGAAAATAATAGTGCCATTTGCTTTTTTCAGAAGTGAGAAAATTCTGCACCTCTTGGAGGGAGATCTCAGTCCCTTAACATTGCAGGAAATCAGGTGAACGTCCGCCATAATCTTATATACGGTGTGATAGGAAAGAGATTGGAGGACGCTAATCTGGTTCCCTCAATGAAGGTGCTGCCTGGCAGGGTGAGAGACAGAGGATGAGCAAGTAAAATAAAAAGGACCTGATTGATGAAGGGAAGAGGCAGAGTGTGCATGGTAGAAAACTCACTTTTCAAGTCTACAAGGTAGCGCAGGGATATCATACCATTGGAGAAGGTGTACCTGTCACAAAGAGAAAAAATAAGAACAAATAACAAAAAAAAAAAAAAAGAACTTGAGAACAAGCTCAAATATGGAGTTACTGTTAGAACTTGATAAAGCTGAAGACAGTAACATTAACACTAACACTGACATTTGGGGGGGATACAGACAAATCGTCATGTAGGTAGATAGATAATACCCTAAAGGGCCAATACTACTGGAATGCTAGGCATCCAGGATAAAGTAGGTAATTATTTATCTGGCAGAGAGAGTCTCTTAGGGGTAGAAGCAGGGTAGTTTCTCTTGGTCTTCTGTGATTTTGGGGTGCGCAGGGTCTCCCAGGAGGATATTGCAGGTAGCTGTGATGATGGTGGGAGGTTCGGGACCATCTCCCAGTTTTCTATATCCAGAGGGAGAATTTTCAAAAGGGCATAGGCTTTTTCTAAGTCCCCTTAGGAGAAGATGTTGACACGCCGGCCTTCATATGCAAAGGACAGACCAAACGGGAAGGTCCATCTGTAAATGGTATTATGCTGACGGAGCCATTCCGTTAGTGGTTTCAGGATTTGGCGCTTCTTTAAGGTGGACTGCGAAAGATCTTGGAAAACTGCGATAGGATTGTTCTCCCATCTCAGAGGCTCTGCTTGTCTGGCTCCGGACAGTATGGCTTCCTTGACAGGGAAGTGCAAGAATTTGCATATAACATCCCGGGGAGGCTCTGAGGCCTGTGGCTTGGGACGAAGGGCTCTGTGCGCCCTTTCAATGATTACTTCATGGACCGAGTCAGGGCCCAAGATTTGCAAGCAGATCTGGATAACCGTGTGTGGAACATCTACTGGGGATACAGATTCAGGTATTCCACGGAAACGCAGGTTATTTCTCCTGCCTCTGCTCTCCTGTTCCTCGATGGCAGAATACAGGGAGTTGAGATGCTTCTGACATGCCAAGAGGCTGTTAGCTGCCTCCGATTGGTGATTAATGATGGCCGACTGATTTTCTTCTAGGCCCTCCACTCTTCTGCCTATGTGACGGACATCCTCCTTGATAGAGGCTAGGTCCAGGCTGATGGGACCCAGAGCGTCTAGTAATGCCTCTTTAAGGTAAGAGTGGGATATGGGCAGGCTATCAGGGTCAGGAGAATCATCTCTTACCCCATCCGATTCGGCCGCTTCTCTGGCTGATCTGTTGTTGCTGCTCCTAGGACTGCCGGGGCGCCATCTTGGGCTCTCTGTTCACAGCTGCAGCCGCTGCTTTTCTAATGAAGCGATCCATATCGCCAGGCTGACTAGAGGAACGGGCTTGACCCGCTTGATCAGTAGGTTTTTGGCCACCTATTTTGACCATTTTGACGACCAGTGGGGCTGAAAAACCAAGCTTTTAGGGTAAATCTGTAGGAGAGCAGCGCTTCACATGTCCGCTCTGTTTCGGCGCTAGCTCCGCCCTGTATCATACTGTTTTAACATGTTCTCTGTCTATGGACAGAATATTTTGACTGAATATGTATCATACACTATCCTTTCTTTTATTGATGTACTTTTTACATTATACACTATTATAGCATAGCGATTTATTTTATAAATGACTGTTTTAGAACATTGAGACTTATAATTTGTAGTGTGCCCTTGTGCACATGTATATGTATATACACTGCTCAAAAAAATAAAGGGAACACAAAAATAACACATCCTAGATCTGAATTAATTAAATATTCTTCTGAAATACTTTGTTCTTTACATAGTTGAATGTGCTGACAACAAAATCACACAAAAATAAAAAAATGGAAATCAAATTTTTCAACCCATAGAGGTCTGGATTTGGAGTCACACTCAAAATTAAAGTGGAAAAACACACTACAGGCTGATCCAACTTTGATGTAATGTCCTTAAAACAAGTCAAAATGAGGCTCAGTATATGTGTGTGGCCTCCACGTGCCTGTATGACCTCCCTACAACGCCTGTGCATGCTCCTGATGAGGTGGCGGACGGTCTCCTGAGGGATCTCCTCCCAGACCTGGACTAAAGCATCTGCCAACTCCTGGACAGTCTGTGGTGCAACGTGACGTTGGTGGATAGAGCGAGACATGATGTCCCAGATGTGCTCAATTGGATTCAGGTCTGGGGAACGGGCGGGCCAGTCCATAGCATCAATGCCTTCGTCTTGCAGGAACTGCTGACACACTCCAGCCACATGAGATCTAGCATTGTCTTGCATTAGGAGGAACCCAGGGCCAACTGCACCAGCATATGGTCTCACAAGGGGTCTGAGGATCTCATCTCGGTACCTAATAGCAGTCAGGCTACCTCTGGCGAGCACATGGAGGGCTGTGCGGCCCTCCAAAGAAATGCCACCCCACACCATTACTGACCCAATGCCAAACCAGTCATGCTGGAGGATGTTGCAGGCAGCAGTACGTTCTCCACGGCGTCTCAAGACTCTGTCACGTCTGTCACATGTGCTCAGTGTGAACCTGCTTTCACCTGTGAAGAGCACAGGGCGCCAGTGGCAAATTTGCCAATCTTGGTGTTCTCTGGCAAATGCCAAACGTCCTGCACGGTGTTGGGCTGTAAGCACAACCCCCACCTGTGGACGTCGGGCCCTCATATCACCCTCATGGAGTCTGTTTCTGACCGTTTGAGCAGACACATGCACATTTGTGGCCTGCTGGAGGTCCTTTTGCAGGGCTCTGGCAGTGCTCCTCCTGTTCCTCCTTGCACAAAGGCAGAGGCAGCGGTCCTGCTGCTGGGTTGTTGCCCTCCTACGGCCTCCTCCACATCTCCTGATGTACTGGCCTGTCTCCTGGTAGAGCCTCCATGCTCTGGACACTACGCTGACAGACACAGAAAACCTTCTTGCCACAGCTTGCATTGATGTGCCATCCTGGATAAGCTGCACTACCTGAGCCACTTGTGTGGGTTGTAGACTCCGTCTCATGCTACCACTAGAGTGAAAGCACCGCCAGCATTCAAAAGTGATCAAAACATCAGCCAGGAAGCATAGGAACTGAGAAATGGTCTGTGGTCACCACCTGCAGAACCACTCCTTTATTGGGGGTGTCTTGCTTATTGCCTATAATTTCAAACTGTTGTCTATCCCATTTGCACAAAAGCATGTGAAATTGATTGTCACTCACTGTTGCTTCCTAAGTGGACAGTTTGATTTCACAGAAGTGTGATTGACTTGGAGTTACATTGTGTTGTTTAAGTGTTCCCTTTATTTTTTTGAGCAGTGTATATGTATTTAATGTGTAGATATATATGTATGTGTGTATATGTATGTACATGTATTTGTATATCACAGGTTCTAGGCAATTAGGGTCTATTTCGATTTACTAAAATACTGCTTATAGTTCTTTTTTCCCCATACATCTATTCAAATAACAGCAGATTACAGTATACATTTCTATATACTTTTAAGATCATGTATTAGAAGCCATAAACTATAGGCTCCACTAGCCGTCCACCTACTAAGCGCCTCCATACAAATGTTCGATCTGATCTGTTCGGGTTCACAACTATGATACTGTCCGATGCGGAAATGACGTTACATCATGCCACAGTGCGTTCCAGGTTGAGGCGCAGACCGGAGGTGACGTCATTTCCGTTTTGCCGTGATACATGCTGGATGGCGGACCGGAGATGACGTCACCTCCTCTGCTTCCCTTCCGATCCTCTTGCGTTCCACGCTGGGGCGCAGACCGGAAGGGACGCAATTTCCTTGTCTTTGGTGATTTTTTCATGTTTAAATACGAGACCTTGTAGCAATGTATTCATGCTCCTGATGAAGGGGATCTTGCAAGACCCCGAAACGCATTGAGCCTGCACCCCACCCATACCTTGTGCTTAATAAAGGATATTTTGACTAGAAGTACCAAGTGTGATTGCCGTCAATTCCGGATACTCTACGGGCGATCCAGGCGCAGGAGGAAGCAGAGTGGGTGTCTTGAGCTTTATCCCGCCCTGCCCCTCCTGGGTGAAGTGAGTGCCTTTTAATGTTTTTATGCCTATGTTTTATTCAACGTTCATAGGACACAACTGTATCCCATTATTATCAATTGAGAACTGGACCACTCTACCTAAGAGCTATAGGTGTTGTTTATTATACAGTCAATAACTGAATATTGCATATGACTAATCAGTGACTACTACTTAGAGAGATAGTATTGCTTTTTCTAGGTATGTGGCGCCAATGACAGGTTTCTCTTTTTCTTTTATTTACCCTTTTGCATTATGTCCATATGGGAACATTCCTAATTTGACTATATACCTGTGGCTGCCTGTACTTTCTCAGTTAACGATTATACTTTTAACCACCAATACGGTTTTTCCTTTGGCGCCCTGGGAGGATATCCAAGACCCTCTTTTCTAAAAGGACCTGTGACTAATCCCCTCTCCTTTTTTCTTTTCCTTGTCTCTGCCTTATGTGCCCGTACAGCAGTTTATAACCAAATATGGGGTGTTTCTATAAACTACACAATTAGGGCCATAAATATAGAGTTTTGTTTGGCTGTTAACCCTTGCTTTGTAACTGGGAAAAATGGATTCAAATGGAAAAATCTCCCAAAAAAGTGAAATTTTTAAATGTTATCTCTATTTTCCATTAATTCTTGTGGAACACCTAAAAGGTTAACAAAGTTTGTAAAATCAGTTTTGAATACCTTGAGAGGTGTAGTTTGTAAAATGGGGTCATTTTTGGATGGTTTCTATTATGTAAGCCTCACAAAGTGACTTCAGACCTGAACTGATCCTGAAAAAGTGGGTTTTAGAAATTAAAAAAAAAAATGTCAAGATTTGCTTCTAAACTTCTAAGGGCTCTTTCACACTTGCGGCAGGACGGATCCGACATGCTGTTCACCATGTCGGATCCGTCCTGCCGCTATTTCGCCGTGCCGCAGGACATGCAGGACTTTTTAGTCCGGCGGCTTTCGCCGTGCACCGCCGTGCTGCGCCGGAGCTCCACCCCCGTCCCCATTATAGTCAATGGGGACAGAGCGGCGGTCCGGCGGCACGGCGAAATAGCTGCAGGACGGATCCGACATGGTGAACAGCATGTCGGATCCGTCCTGCCGCAAGTGTGAAAGAGCCCTAAGCCTTGTAACGTCCCCAAAAAATAAAATGGCATTCCCAAAATGATCCAAACATAAAGTAGACATATGGGGAATGTAAAATAATAACTATTTTTGGAGGTATTACTATGTATTATAGAAGTAGAGAAATTGAAACTTGGAAATTTGCACATTTTTCAAAAATTCTGGTACATTTGGTATTTTTTTATACATAAAAATGTTTTTTTTTTACTCCATTTTACCAGTGTCATGAAGTACAATATGTCCCGAAAAAATAATCTCAGAATGGCCTGGATAAGTAAAAGCGTTTTAAAGTTATTCACCGGTCCTTAAGGTGAAATATGGCCGTGTCCTTAAGGGGTTAATGTCCATAAAAAGTATGGGTATAGATCTCATCACTGGAAATTCCTGAGACACAATCAACGGAAGTCCCTCCTTTGTTTTCCGCTTTGATCCTTGATCACAATATAACAACAGTCTAAAGAGAGAGACCTGAATTTGGCTCAGGTTCTCTGGTGGCTCATTCCTGCATTGTCTGCCGCTATGGTAGTTACGCCCCTGACGCCCCTGATCATGGGGTAAAAAGGGGTTATGTAGACACTGACACACACAGTAAGCTCTTGTTTTTTTCCCCCTCTTTTTCACATACATTAATTTTTATATGGCGTGCTTGGAAACCTGAGTGTCTGAGATAGATCTGTAAAGAACAGCTGCCATTGCATTAATGTAGCACTTAATTCTAATTAAAAAGAAAGTAAATTGTTTTAATCCTAGCTAAGCCTTCTTGTGCAGTAGAACATGACTTGACAAAGATACAGTCTTGTGGGTATGATCAGAAAGTAGTTTATTATTTTGTATTCTGGGTTATTTTCCATTTTGCTGTGGCCATGCAAGAGTGTCAATTTTGCTCTTGTACTCAACACAAAAAGAATGTCTTTCCATGTCCCGGCTCAAAATAGACTAGACACCTTGCAGACGTGTTTTAAAGTAGTCTGAAAACTGACATAATGAAGTGATATCTGCTGATGAGTATAGAGTTCAAATCCATCTTAACACTTCTCCTTCAAAGCACCATCTGCTTCCCTACTTAGAGATTCTGTGTCGCTTTTGAAGGACGACAAAGCAGTTAGCAAGCAAAGGAGAGCATGCCTCTCTTTTTCCAGCATGGCTGTCCTCAGAATTCACAGGATAACTTAGTGTATGATGAGCTTTTAAAGAACAGAATACCATCACATAAAATTTACTGCTTCAGCCCTCAAGCAGCAATGCACAAGGTTCGTTAAAATGTTATTATGGAGAAGAGTGGCATCATGCTCATTCACTTTGAGTGAATTGTGCACATGATTACCGACCATTCATCACACTAGCATCCAAATCCTATTAGCATGCTTGTCTAATAAGTATGAAAAGAGCAAAACATCTTTTCTCCTGGAGAACAATACAGTGCAGGCAATAATACATGTCAAGTGGTTTACATAAAAGATAAACAAATGTCAAGTATTCAGTAAAATAATAAAGATTATTTTAGTTTGTAATCACTTATTCTTTTCATTTTTTGTATTGTCATTTATCCTTAGAAACCTCCCAAGTACTGTGCATATATTGTATCTAGTGGTGCAAGAGAGCGTCTATTGTGTATGTGATATTGCTAATACAATAATACATTGCTAATAAAATAATACATTAAAATACCAAGATAAGCGACAAATGTTAAATTGATGGGGTTCTGATCTATCAATAAAATGGAAAAAACGTATCCAATTCCTACCCCAGTAGCATGTCCACAGTGATGAGTTTGTATAAAGCAATAGGTATGCACCATGGAAACCCCCTCTCATTATGCAGATGGGAACAGCAGATATATACTATTGTCACGGATGAAGTTAGCAGATAGCTGGAACTTATAAATAAACGAGCAACTGGCTTGATCCCAAACTAAGGAGCTTATAGGTGAGCCTTATAAAACCGTAAGAGCTCTCCCTGACTGCTATGCCCATGCAAGGGTCTGTATAGTAGACGATTGCATGCCCGCGTACCTAATACTGTGTGACACCTGAAAACCCTAAAATTGTGAGGGGACACGACCACCGGCTCCCTGCACATAATACGGACGGAGTCAGGGTCACCTAGAATCAAGCCAGCAAGGAAACACAATAAAGTAAATGACTTATCTGAACAAACAGCAGAAGCAGCCTCCAGCAGTGAACACCTCATCCAGGAAGTAGTATAAACCGCAAAGTGAGGCAGTATGGGAGGGATTATAAAGGAAGACAATTAGTCAAAATAAGTGACACCTGGCAGAAGGAAAGGAGATGAGAAAGTGAAACCAAAACAAAGAACATCATACAAGAGGTAGAGAAGAACGTCTGCCATATTTCTCACAGAACTGGCAGTGACAGTACCCCTCCCTCTACGAGTGGACTCCGGACACTCAGAGCCCACCTTCTCAGGATGAGACCTATGGAAAGCCCTGATGAGACGAGTGGCCTTAATGTCCACCACTCGGACCCACATCCTCTCCTCAGGACCATAACCCTCCCAATGAACAAGGTATTGAAGAGAACCGCGGATAATGCGAGAATCCACAATCCTAGAGACCTGAAATTCAAGATTACCATCAACAATAATCGGAGGAGGAGGCAAAGAGAAGGGTACAGTGGGTTGGACATAAGGTTTTAATAGGTACTTGTGAAAAACATTATGGATCTTCCAAGTCTGAGGAAAATCAAGACGGAAGGCAACGGGATTGATGACGGACAAGATCTTGTAAGGCCCAATAAACTTAGGACCCAACTTCCAGGAGGGAACCTTCAGTTTGATATTCTTTGTAGACAACCACACCAGATCACCAACATTCAGGTCCGGACCAGGCACACGTCTCTTATCCGCCACACACTTATATCTCTCACTCATCCTCTTCAGATTATCCTGAATCTTTTGCCAAATAAATGACAAAGACGAGGAAAATCTCTCCTCATCAGGTAAACCAGAAGACCCCTCTCCAGAGAATGTCCCAATCTGCGGATGAAACCCATATGCACCAAAAAATGGTGACTTATCAGAGGATTCCTGGCGACGGTTATTCAAAGCAAACTCAGCAAGGGACAAAAAAGAATACCAATCCTCCTGATTCTCCTCCACAAAACAGAGCAGATATGTCTCCAGATTCTGATTGACGCGTTCGGTCTGACCATTCGACTGCAGGTGAAAAGCAGAAGAGAACGACAACCGAACCCCCAAGAGAGAACAGAAGGCCTTCCATAATCTGGAAACAAATTGCGTGCCCCTATCAGAAACTATGTCTGAAGGAATGCCATGCAATTTAACAATATGATCAACAAACGCTTGCGCCAGCGTCTTAGCATTGGGTAACCCAGGAAAGGGAATGAAATGTGCCATTTTGCTAAAAAGGTCCACTACCACCAGAATCACAGTCTTCCCCGAGGAACGAGGCAGGTCTGTAATGAAGTCCATGGACAGATGCGTCCAAGGACAGGAAGGAATGGGTAACGGGAGGAGAGAACCCGATGGCCGTGAATGAGGGACCTTGGCACGAGCGCAGGTCTCGCAGGCTGCCACAAAACCCTCAACCGTCTAACGAAGAGCCGGCCACCAGAATCTTCGAGCAATGAGATCCACTGTGGCTCTACTCCCCGGGTGCCCAGCAAGGACAGTATCTTGGTGCTCCTTAAGAACCTTGTATCGTAAAGCGAGAGGTACAAACAACCTCCCAGGAGGACAAAGATCAGGAGCCTCTGCCTGGGCTGCCTGAACCTCTGCCTCTAAATCAGGATAAAGAGCAGAGACGATCACCCCTTCAGCCAAAATGGGACCCGGGTCTTCAAAGTTCCCCCCTCCCGTAAAACAACGTGACAGGGCATCCGCCTTCACATTTTTAACCCCAGGGCGGAACTTAACAACAAAATTAAACCTAGAAAAGAACAAAGACCATCTAGCCTGTTTCAGGTTCAGACGCTTGGCCGATTCCAAGTCGGCCAGATTCTTATGGTCGGTAAACACGGTAATAGGGTGTCTGGCTCCCTCTAACCAATGGCACCATTCCTCAAAAGCTAATTTGATGGCCAACAACTCCCTATCTCCCACATCGTAATTTCTCTCTGCAGAGGAGAGTTTTCTTGAGAAAAAGGCACACGGTCGCCATTTGGCAGGAGAGGGACCCTGAGATAAGACCGCACCCACACCCACCTCAGAAGCATCCACCTCAACAATAAAAGGTAGAGAGACATCAGGTTGTACCAAAATGGGAGGGGAAGCAAAACTCTCTTTAATACTAGAAAAGACTTTAAGCGCATCTACCGACCACGAGGAAAAATCCACCCCCTTTTAGTCATATCAGTGAGTGACTTAACAACAGAGGAATAATTCAAAATGAACTTTCTGTAATAATTGGCAATACCCAAAAACCGCATCAGCACCTTCTGATTCTCAGGAAGCTCCCAATCAAGCACAGCGTGGACCTTCTCAGGGTCCATCCGAAAACCAGAAGTGGAGAGAAGAAAACCAAGAAATTGAATCTCCAGAACCGCAAACACACATTTTTCCAGTTTAGCGCATAATTTATTCTCCCGCAGAATCAGCAAGACCTGACATAGGTGGTCCCGATGAGTCTTGAAATCAGGAGAAAAAATCAAAATGTCATCTAGATACACCAGTACAAATTTCCCCATTTAATGATAAAAAATGCTGTTCACAAAATGTTGGAAGACGGCCGGAGCATTCATCAAACCAAAGGGCATAACCAAATTCTCGAAATGACCCTCAGGGGTATTGAAGGCCGTCTTCCATTCGTCCCCTTCCCTGACCCTGACTAGGTTGTATGCCCCTCTTAAATCCAACTTAGAAAAAACTTTAGCCCCAACAATCTGGTTAAACAGGTCCGGGATCAGAGGAAGCGGATATGGGTCACGAATCGTGATACAGTTCAGCTCCCTGAAATCCAGACAAGGTCTTAAAGAAGCATCTTTTTTCTTAACAAAAAAAAAAAAACAGCGGCAACAGGTGACTTCGAGGGTCGGATGTGTCCCTTTCTCAGGCTCTCAGAGATATAAGTACGCATAGCAACTCTTTCAGGTTGGGAGAGATTGTATAGTCGTGATTTAGGAAGCTTGGCGCCTGGGATGAGATTAATAGGGCAGTCGTACTCCCGGTGAGGGGGCAACTCCTGGACACCACTCTCGGAAAACACATCCGAAAATTCAGAGAGAAAAGATGGCACATTCTTGGTTGAAACCTCTGAAAGAGACGCCGTGAGGCAATTCTCTCTGAAAAACTCACTCCAACCATTTATTTGCCTTGCTTGCCAATCAATGGTGGGGTTATGTTTAGTGAGCCAGGGTAGCCCCAACACTAGAGGAGTAGGTAATCCGCTTAAGACGAAACATGACATATCCTCAACATGAGCGTCACCCACAGTCAAACGAATATTGTGAACTATGCCCTTTAACGATCTTTGAGAAAGTGGAGCAAATCGATAGCAAAAACAGGTATATCCTTTTCCAAAGTGCATACCTGGAAACCATGCGTTAAATTTCCACATCAACCTTGCCAATAGTAGCAAATGGAAAGTTTTTAGAGTTTTTTGTTTTGTTTTGTTTTTATTACCCTCAGAAAACGCCATGAATCTCTTAGAGGGGCAAACATTAGCTAAATGATTCATACCCCCACAACAGAAACAAACCCTCCTCTGAGAGCTGAATCCTCTACTATCAGAGGCAAGCAAACCCAGCTGCATGGCCTCCTCCTCAGAGGGGATTGAGACAACCTGAGACCCCTGCGCACTGAATGAGACAGCCCCACTGTCCTTGGGCTGAATATGACAGGAAAGAGTAGTCTCCTCTCTCTCTCTAAGACGCCTGTCAATACGAACAGCTAGAGACATGGCTGACTCTAACGACGCTGGTCTCTCATGAAAAGCAAATGCATCTTTCAATCTTTCTGAAAGACCATGGCAAAATTGACTTCGGAGTGCAGCATCATTCCAACCAGTATCAGCTGCCCATCTCCGAAATTCAGAACAATATATCTCTGCGGACTGTTTACCCTGGCAAAAAAAAAACGCAGTTTAGATTCAGCCAGAGCAATACGATCCGGGTCATCATATATCTGCCCCAGGGCTACAAAAAATTCATCCACCGATTGGAGGGGCCGTGCCCCCACCGGTAGCGAAAAGGCCCAAGACTGAGCGTTATCCCTGAGCAGCGAGATGATGATCCCCACCCTCTGCTCCTCATCACCAGAGGAATGGGGAAGTAGGCGAAAATGGAGTTTGCAAGCCTCTCTAAAGCGAACAAAATTCTCACTACCCCCGGAGAACGTATCCGGGAGCGAGATCTTAGGCTCGGAACAAACTCCATGAACGCCAGCAGAACCGGTCACCTGAAACTGAGACACAGTTTTACAGAGATCTGCTACCTCCAGCGAAAGATCTTGCATGCGCTCAATCAAGGCTGAAACCGGATCCATGCTTAAGACGGTTATGGTGGTTTATAATGTCACGGATGAAGTTAGCAGATAGCTGGAACATATAAATAAATGAGCGACTGGCTTGATCCCAAACTATGGAGCTTATAGGTGAGCCCTATAAAACCCTAAGAGCTCTCCCTGACTTCTATGCCCATGCAAGGGTCTGTATGGTAGACGATTGCATGCCCGCGTAGCTAATACTGTGTGACACCTGAAAACCCTATAATAGTGAGGGGACACGACCACCGGCTCCCTGCACTTAATACGGACGGAGTCAGGGTCACCTAGAATCAAGCCAGCAAGGAAACACAATAAAGTAAATGACTTATCTGAACAAACAGCAGACGCAGCCTCCAGCAGTGAACACCTTATCCAGGAAGTAGTATAAACCGCAAAGTGAGGCAGTATGGGAGGGATTATAAAGGAAGACAATTAGTCGAAATAAGTGACACCTGGCAGAAGGAAAGGAGATCAGAAAGTGAAACCAAAACAAAAAACATCATACAAGAGGTAGAGAAGAACGTCTGCCAGATCTTCTCACAGAACTGGCGGTGACAACTATCCTTTAAAGATCAGTATTGGCTGTGAATTTTATTTTATTTCATCTTACAGAGTTGTATGTGTAATACCCCATACATGGGACATTATTGTTGCACTCATTTATTGTGTTTCACATAATTTTGATGTAATCTTAATGTATGACATGCAATGTACCTGGTTTACCAGCAGGTGGAGTCTGGCTAGTAGTGCACCAGGAATGGAACTTTCAATTCTATTCCTCTACCCTTTTGGAGAAGTGGGTTAGGCTGACTTGCTGCCAAGGGCAGGGGCTGAGAGTCAGTGAGGCGTGAGGGAGAATGTATTCCATCTCCAGCTCCTCTGGGCCATTAGGACCCTAAAGGCAGCTCATCTGTGAGGTCCACTTCTCCAGGCAGTCTGCAGGATCCTAGATCACAGAGGGTTAGCAAGCTCCATAGTATTAGGCAACAGAGTGATCAAGCATTTGAGCTACTGTATAAAAACTCTGCTGCAAAAGTGTTAGGAAACATGCTAAGACACCATCATGAGAGTCAGGATAGGCATAGACATCCACCAGAAAGAGAATTTGCACTAAAGCCTGCTGAAACTATCTGTATTCTAAATCTTACATATGCAAAAATTACTAGTATGCTAAATTAATATATGACATACATGAGGATAAAGAGAATGAGCTCATGACTCATCTCTTTAAAAAGAGAGGGGGCATGATGTTTATTAAATCAATTCGGATCACCACCAGAGATCAATTAAACAGTTTAAAATTGCCTACACTCAGCCCCAAAGATTGTTCTACTTTGCTAGTTCCCATTTCTTCAGAAGAAATAAAAACTATTACTGTAGCTGTTCTATGCTATATGGGAAATTCCCAATACCAGATGGTCTCTCAGTTGGATAGTATAAGAAATTATTGTCTACTCTATTGCCTCACTTTACACAGCGATGTCAGGCCCTTATGTCTGGAAATCCACTTCCTAAACAGTCACTTGAATCCTACTCAAGGAGGGAAAGGACCAAAAGCATTGTGGAAATTATCACCCTATCTTCTGCCTTAATATAAGGCAAAATTACTCGCCAAACGATTGAACATCCTAACTCCCTAATTAATACACCCAAAACAAGCAGGATTGGTCCCTGGAAGGGAGGGTAACTTTAAATCTTGCTAAGTAATTCATGCTATTCACCATGCATTAAATAGAAAAGTCTCATTGGTGCTTCTTGGCACAGATGGCGAAAAGGTATTCAACCTGGTTTATTGGCTTTTTATGCACCATGCTCTTGCCCAATTTGGTATACCACATGAGTTTGTTACAGTGGTAATGACTCACTATCACAATTCTATTGCCAGAGTGCAGATCAATGGACTCTGTCTGCAACCTTTGAAATACAAAATTGCACCAGACGAGGTTGACCATTGTCACCTACCCTTTTTATTATGGTGATGGGGATTTTATTTTAAGTCATTAGAGATCACAATCACATTGCAGGGTTATAAGTAGGTAATATATTTCATCAGAATGCTGCAGTCACCAACTCTTCCCAAGCCTTCTCATTTCGGTGTGCTTTCCAATTTCAAGATCAATTGCAATAAATCACAAGCCCTCTACATCTGCCTTCCCCTAGAAGAGATCGAGTAGCTTGGAGATGCCACCGACAAACTTATATGACCGCAAGCACTTCATAGTGATTCACCATATATTAATTTGCGTATGATATTTCTTTATGTACGCCTCTGACTAGTATCTCAGAATTGTATGCCTCTTTACCATTTGAATGCTCTTTATTATTATGGCATTATTATTGCATGATGTGAATCCGTACAATGAGATGTACCATAACTTGTGATGCACACCTTGGAGTAAAATACCCCTAATCTTATCTTTCCCCGGTTCCTTTTTTGTACCCTTACCTGATTCCACCATGTCATGACATTTTGCTTCTTCTCAATAAAAAGTTATTCAAAAAAGAAAATAGGCGCTGAAATAAAAGGGTTAAATTCAAGAATTAGATCAAGGAAAGATTAACAATATTATATGTTATGTATCCACAAATTGGTTTATTGTATATAGGTTGACACTGTACTTTTTATATATAAGCTGAACAATCTACACATGATGTGTGACCTGCAGCATTTCTTGTTTTCTAGAAAAGCAAACTTTTTTAATTGGCTATCCAATGTGGTTTTTATGGATGTTGCTTTGGCCATCATCTCCTCAGTTTAACAAGTTATTAAGATTTTTTTGGCTGGCTGATGGCAATTTATAACATTTATATATATTTATAGAATGTACTAAGCAAAACAAGTTTGCCCTGGAGTCACCCACAGACCAAGAATTAGATACAAACTATGAATTTCACTTTAGGGCAAATGAATTGAAGACATAATAAATTAGCTCTTTAGAGAGTCAACCTATGGAGGATGAGGATCCAAGTACTAATCCTGACAAATTTACCACAAAGAACACATATTGCTTCAAATTCACTGCTTTTGGGAAGACACTGCCATTTATCATGTATCTTTTCCTCAGCTCTAAATTCTAAATTTTATTCAATTCAAGGACTCAGAGATTAGCATGAATGCTTTTAGGGCAATTAATCTATCTGTACTTTTATTTCATAACTCTGGCCTCCTTGGCAACCAACAAGTTACATTTCTTCCCAATACTATCTCATAGTAAATGAATAAAAGCTATCATGTTAAAAGCGTAGTAATTATAAAATAATAATTACTGTACAATTATAAACTGATCTCATCCCAGAGATATCTCTCTCCCCGACTCTCCTTGATTTTTCTAAATTGGATCACACAAAATTTTGATTTTAACAGGTCCAATTTTTTTTTATTTGGTTTCAATTTCCAAATTTCAGAAATGATTCACCCATCTGCAGTCATGACAAATTAAAGGGGTTGGTTCTTAATGGGTTAGTAGCTTTCAATTATCCAAAAGAGCATTGTTGGTGTCTTTTGTGCGATGTTTGCATTTTTTTTTCCAGGAAAATGCCAGCTCCAGATGTTATGTGAAATGCTGGACACATTTTTTAAGCTAGTAGTGTTTTTTGTGTCACTGGTGTTTTTTTTAATTTTTTTTTAAAGCAGTATGTTAAAGCAATGACAATTTTTAGGCATCGTTACTAGTCTTTTGACCCCCATATAGTTTGCATAATGGCAGAAAAGATGCAATCATTCATGATTGCATGAAAGATGCAATCATTCACCAAATAAGCATTTACTCATTTGTCAGATGATCAGCAACATGTTTGTCATATTGTTTAGGAACAAGCATTTTCATTCTGATCATCGGCACATGTAAATATGGCCCTACGTTTCTAACACATTCAATGTTAATAGCATCCCTATAGATGTGACATCAGATGTATTTTTTATTTCGGCATGATGTAGTTTTTGAAGTTTACATAGTGTGAAAGAAATACATATACGGTCCCTTCCCTAAGGTCAGCTCTTGAGTGTTGAACATTAGGTTCTGAAATAATAATGCCATACTGTATACATTCTCTTAGTACTGCACAAGTCATGGCAATAGACAGCAATCAACTTAAAGGGGTTATCCCATGACTAATTAAAAAAATTAAATTCAGACATCATATAGTCCATGACAATCTTTTTGTAACAAAGCTAGAACCAGCCATGCACCTCACATGGATCCAGAGATCCCCACATTCATTGCTCTGCTAGATTTATATTAAGCTTATAGCTCAAGGAAGTGTATTTGCCACTGCAGCTAAGGGTGTGTGTCCATTTTCTACCTGTCACAGCTCAGGAGGCAGTTGAAGGATGAAACTGAGCATGTGTGGCCTTCTCAGTGAGCAGGTCAAAGAAATAAGAAATTAAGTGGCACTATACAGATACATTTTACTGAATAGCTCAGTAGCTGTACTAAATTTTTAATTACATGCAATTACAAAAGTTTTCAGATCCAGGTGCTAGTTTGAAAACTGTAGAATATTTTTCGTTTGACAACCCCTTTAAGTGAATGGGACTGAGCTTCAATATCACACACATGGACTGGTGTATCTGGAAGAAAGCAGCCATGTTTAGTCAACTAATCTTGTACAACCTATTTAAGTAGCAAGGTTTTACTGAGCTCAGATAAGAGCAGACAATGGGCCCCTATAGCAGGAGGGGGGAGTATCGTTATTTAAAATGTAACTTTTAATGGGGTCAAAAATATCAGATTAATAAAACTCACTACATAAATAAGACATAAATACACATAGGGACCAAAGGAATGGTACCCGGCTGGTAAAGACAAAATACTGTTCCGTCCAGGGAGACGTGAACAGTCTTACCAGACCCTTTGTAGGTGGTGGGAGAGGTCCTTGGATACAGGAGACAGGAGACGTGATGACCAAGCCGTTCGGGAATGGGTGCTGTAACAATAGAACCGTGCAGATGGAGCACTAGGAGGATTCCTGAAAAAGCCCTGCCTAAGGTGAAGGGGGCTATTATACTGCTACCTATCGACACGGAGCACTCGCCTTGAAAAAGGCGACCCCGTCCGGTAGCCTGTCCCTAAGGTGGACCTTACCCTACAAACTACAGAATGCCAGTGGATTGTTGATAAAGGTGCTTCCAAAGGTCTCCCGACGTGGCATGTTTCTGTCCGTGACTCTGCAGGGAAAGACTGCAGGAAGAGAAGGGGGTAGCGAGCCACAGGTATCTGGCCTGGGGCTCAATAGCACACTGGAGAAAAAGAGACAAGCTGGGAAGCTTGTATGCTGCTATCCTGGTGTGGGATGCAGTATTACACTGGAGGGGTAGTCCAGTGCTGGATGGTCCGGGAGACACAATGGTCCCAGGCAAATGAAACCCTTCTGGTTGGGGGTAGCAATGCAATGAACCAGCCGCCTGGCTGACCTTAGGGAAGGGACCGTATATGTATTTCTTTCACACTATGTAAACTTCAAAAACTACATCATGCCGAAATAAAAAATACATCTGATGTCACATCTGATCTATTCTATCGGTTCTATTGTTACAGCACCCATTCCCGAAAGGCTTGGTCATCACGTCTCCTGTCTCCTGTATCCAAGGACCTCTCCCACCACCTTCAAAGGGTCTGGTAAGACTGTTCACGTCTCCCTGGACGGAACTGTATTTTGTCTTTACCAGCCGGGTACCATTCCTTTGGTCCCTATGTGTATGTATGTCTTATTTATGTAGTGAGTTTTATTAATCTGATATTTTTGACCCCATTAAAAGTTACATTTTAAATAACGATACTCCCCCCTCCTGCTATAGGGGCCCATTGTCTGCTCTCGCCTTGGAGTGTTTACATAGCCTGAATTGCATCAGTGCTCTGAACAATTTATTGCTGAGCTCAGATAAGGTCAAATTAAAAAAGTATAATTCTCATGGGTTTATTTATTTTTTTAATAAAAAAACTTTTGGTTGAAATTAAAGCTTTTGATTTCCCATACTGTACAAGGCATTTGATAGATTCCAATATCAGGAGGTAAACGATACTGTGACTCAGTACTTGCTTAGTTCAAAGATCATGCTATATAAACTAACTTGGTACTTTGTCCTCCTTGTTCATTCTGCTTGAAACAAGCTTTTTCTTTCTTTCATTTAAAATAAAAGTGTGTATTGGGGGTTCTTTCTATATGTTCATGATATGGAGAAATATTTGGCCACTGAAACTAAAGGTTTAGGTATATCTATATAAAGTAACTATAAAATGACTATACAGAGTGCTCATGGGGGACTGGTTCTAATTGAAGAGGCCCAGCGGGTGTGTGGAGACCTATTTTTAAGGCAATGCTCCATGGGGAAAAAAAATACAAAATAGCTCATGTCAACCAAACCAGAGACATCTCCTAAATGAAGAAAGACCCATATTTAGGCAGCTGTTTTTAGGTACTTGCGACTTATCAGAACAAAGCAAGTTCCTGGTTGGCAGGATAGTGAGGGAGTGTGAGAGGTTCGCCCACGCTACAGCGCATGGCGTGGCACAACACTCGCTCACAACTCTGACAAGCTGAGAAAGCGCTTTCACTGCCCTAGTGAAACAGAGCCCTGCCAGCCTGATTGACTGCCACCAGTTCCTCATTAGATACTTTATATGCCCGATCCGTTAACAGGATTATATCTGGTCAAAAACCAACCCAGGTAGCATATAACATTATGCCGAGACACAGACGTGGGGATTCGTGATCGAGATACAGAACAGGGCAAGATTAATTTATAAATTTTATTGCCTTAAGGGCACACTAGACACAACACTATATACACATAAATATATAAAGATAAAATGTGCAAATAGATATGATGGTACAACCAGAGTTAACAGATAGAAGTCAGTTACCGGGTATGTAAGTGGTACTTGAAAGCTGTAGTCACATGGGAGGTAGTGACATGAGCAGCTTTATCAAGGTTCCTCCCTGCATGGGCACTTTAACCCTTAGTCGTCCCCCTCCCTGCCCCTGGGAGGATCCCACTCCCCCTCCCTGCTTCTGGTAGCCAAAAATCCACAAACACATTATGGATCATAGCTCTTCACGGAAGGTCATAGAGAGATGGTTCTGGTACCAACGGATCCACTTAAATTCCGGGTACAATTGGAGACCAAACATGGCACCATTATTTGGTTCCTACTAGGAGTTCCACGTATCTCCCCTTCCCTGCGTCCCACAAGCAAACAAAGGCCGGGAGAATGTTCGTCTCTGTTCCAGGGTCGCAAAAGACATGAACGGTGTATTTTTGAGATGTATGGTCAGGTTATAAATTCTAATGAACTGGTGGTTCCATGATATCTAGAGAGTTTGTTGTTGTTGACCAGCTCAGCCCCCACAGGCATTCATCCTGCATGAGGAACTGAGCTGCCAGTGTGGTTGAGTGGGGTGTGAAATGTAAACACATGGCCAGGCTTTGAAGCAGGGCCATCTGTAGAGCCTGGTTTCCTTTGCCCAACTACCCCTCACCCTGAGCAAATGGCAGGAATTAAATCATAACTCCACATCTCCTCACAAAGGGTAAAAGTAAGGAAAAGTACAGTATATGTTAAGACTAAAGAGAAAAGAAAACATACTGTAATATAATTCCGTTAGCTCTAAGAACAGGTGGCTAGATATATTAATGTCTGTGCGCCAAAATTCTTAGTTTGAGCCAGAATTTGTGACACTTGTTTAATACTTCTAATATGGTAACTCATTCAGGACATTTTTCACCTTCCTAACAGAGCCTATTTTTTCAAATCTGACATGTATCACTATATGTGGTAATAACTTTGGAACGCTTTTACTTATCTAACCAATTCTGAGACTATTTTCTTGTGACACAATGTACTTTATGTTAAAGGTGAACTTTAGTTGATATGTTTTATCTTTATTTAGTAAAAAAAAATCCCAAATTTACTGAAAAATTTGAAAAATACACTAATTTCTAAAATTGAATTTCTTTCCATTTAAGATGGATAGTAATACCTCAAAGTAGTTTTTAATTAACATTTACCATCTGTGTACTTAATGTTTGCATCATTTTGTAAGTGTCCTTTTATTTTTTAGGACGTTAGAAAGCTTAGATTTAAAAAAAAAAAATTTCAAGGAAATTGAACAACCAATTGAGTTTTGTACGACCAATTGAAGTCATATTGTGGGCTTTAAGTAGTAGAATACACCATCAAGTTATTCCAATGGGTTTACAACATTTAACCCCTTAAGGACTTAGGACGTATCGGTACGGCATGGGTTCCGAGTCCTTAAGTTACGTCATAACTTGAAATCGGTATTCCGGCGCCCCAGGGGTTAATCGGAATGGGATTTCGGCTGAAATCATTCAGCCGGCATCCCGTAACCATGCAGGGGGGGTCATTTGACCCCCCCGCATCGGCGATCGCAGAAAACCGCAGGTCAATTCAGACCTGCGGTTTGCTGCGCTTTCTGCAGTTTCTGATCCCCGCGGACCCTGACCGCGGGGATCAGAAGCTTTAGTGTCCCTAAAATATATATTTTACACCCCCCCTGCACCCCTGCATGATTTTTTTGCTGGCGGGTGGTGCAGGGGGGGGAGTTGTGGGCGGTGGGGGCGGTGCGGGAGGCGGGCGGTGCGGCAGGCGGGATCGCGATCCCCCGCCCGCCTCCCCTTGAATAATCGTTGGTGTTCAGTGGGTATACCAGGGTGCCAGCACATTGCTGGCACCCTGGTATAAACGGCTGACATCGATGATGCGATGTCAGCCGTTTACCCTTTCGGACCGCTGTATGGAAAAAGTTAACAGTAAGAGGGAGCTCCCTCCCTCTCCCACCGGGGGGCTGCTGTGCCTTTGCAGCCCCCCGATGGAGAGGGAGAGAGCTCCCAGACAGCCCCCCGACAGATCTCCTCCTTACCCTTCCCCGTCTGCGAAGTTCTGACCAGTACTGAGCAGACGGGGAAGGTTCCCATGGCAACAGGACGCCTCTCAGGCATCCTGCTGTCCATGGTGCTGAACAGATCTATGCTAAAAGCATAGATCTGTTCAGTGTAAGTAAAATACAGTACAGTACAATATATATTGTTCTGTACTGTATATAACAGACATCAGACCCACTGGATCTTCAAGAACCAAGTGGGTCTGGGTCAAAAAAAAAAGTGAAAAAAAGTGAAAAAAAAGTAAAAATCAAAAAACACATTTATCACTGATTAAAAATGAAAAAAATAAAATTCCCTACACATGTTTGGTATCGCCGTGTCCGTAACGACCTGATCTATAAAACGGTCATGTTACTTTCCCCGCACGGTGAACGCCATAAAAATAAAAAAATAAAAACTATTAGGAAATTGAAATTTTGCCCACCTTACTTCCCAAAAAAGGTAATAAAAGTGATAAAAAAAGTCGCATGTATGCCAAAATAGTACCAATCAAACCGTCATCTCATCCTGCAAAAATCATACCCTACCCAAGATAATCGCCCAAAAACTGAAAAAACTATGGCTCTTAGACTATGGAAACACTAAAACATGATTTTTTTTTGTTTCAAAAATGAAATCATTGTGTAAAACTTAAATAAATAAAAGAAAAGTATACATATTAGGTATTGCCGCGTCCGTATCGACCGGCTCTATAAAAATATCACATGACCTAACCCCTCAGGTGACCACCATAAAAAAATAAAAATAAAAACGGTGTAAAAAAAGCAATTTTTTGTCATCTTACGTCACAAAAAGTGTAATAGCAAATGATCAAAAAGTCATATGCACCCCAAAATAGTGCCAATCAAACCGTCATCTCATCCCGCAATAAATGAGACCCTACTCAAGATAATCGCCCAAAAACTGAAAAAACTATGGCTCTTAGACTATGGAGACACTAAAACATTTTTTTTGTTTTAAAAATGAAATCATTGTGTAAAACTTACAGAAATAAAAAAAATTGTATACATATTAGGTATTGCCGCGTCCGTGACAACCTGCTCTATAAAATTACCTCATGATCTAACCTGTCAGATGAATGTTGTAAATAGCAAAAAAAAAACGTGCCAAAAAATCTATTTCTTGTTACCTTGCCGCACAAAAAAGTGTAATATAGAGCAACCAAAAATCATATGTACCCTAAACTAGTACCAACAAAACTGCCACCCTATCCCGTAGTTTCTAAAATGGGGTCACTTTTTTGGAGTTTCTACTCTAGGGGTGCATCAGGGGGGCTTCAAATGGGACATGGTGTCAAAAAACCAGTCCAGCAAAAGCTGCCTTCCAAAAACCGTATGGCATTCCTTTCCTTCTGCACCCTACCGTGTGCCCGTACAGCGGTTTACGACCACATATGGGGTGTTTCTGTAAACTAAAGAATCAGGGCCATAAATAATGAGTTTTGTTTGGCTGTTAACCCTTGCTTTGTAACTGGAAAAAAAAATATTAAAATGGAAAATCTGCCAAAAAAGTGAAATTTTGAAATTGTATCTCTATTTTCCATTAAATCTTGTGCAACACCTAAAGGGTTAACAAAGTTTGGAAAATCTGTTTTGAATACCTTGAGGGGTGTAGTTTCTTAGATGGGTCACTTTTATGGAGTTTCTACTCTAGGGGTGTATCAGGGGGGCTTCAAATGGGACATGGTGTCAAAAAACCAGTCCAGTAAAATCTGGCTTCCAAAAACCATACGGCGCACCTTTCCCTCTACGCCCTACTGTGTGCCCGTACAGTAGTTTACGGCCACATATGGGGTGTTTCTGTAAACTACAGAATCAGGGCCATAAATAATGAGTTTTGTTTGGCTGTTAACCCTTGCTTTGTAACTGGAAAAAAAATATTAAAATGGAAAATCTGCCAAAAAAGTGAAATTTTGAAATTGTATCTCTATTTTCCATTAAATCTTGTGCAACACCTAAAGGGTTAACAAAGTTTGTAAAATCAGTTTTGAATACCTTGAGGGGTGCAGTTTCTTAGATGGGGTCACTTTTATGGAGTTTCTACTCTAGGGGTGCATCAGGGGGGCTTGAAATGGGACATGGTGTCAAAAAACCAGTCCAGCAAAATCTGGCTTCCAAAAACCATATGGCGCACCTTTCCCTCTACGCCCTACTGTGTGCCCGTACAGTAGTTTACGGCCACATATGGGGTGTTTCTGTAAACGGCAGAGTCAGGGCAATAAAGATACAGTCTTGTTTGGCTGTTAACCCTTGCTTTGTTAGTGGAAAAAATGGGTTAAAATGGAAAATTAGGCAAAAAAAAGAAATTCTCAAATTTCATCCCCATTTGCCAATAACTCTTGTGCAACACCTAAAGGGTTAACGAAGTTTGTAAAATCAGTTTTGAATACCTTGAGGGGTGTAGTTTATAGAATGGGGTCATTTTTGGGCGGTTTCTATTATGTAAGCCTCGCAAAGTGACTTCAGACCTGTAGTGGTCCCTATAAATTGGGTTTTTGTAAATTTCAGAAAAATTTCAAGATTTACTTCTAAACTTCTAAGCCTTGTAACATCCCCAAAAAATAAAATATCATTCCCAAAATGCTACAAACATGAAGTAGACATATCGGGAATGTAAAGTCATCACAATTTTTGGGGGTTTTACTATGTATTACAGAAGTAGAGAAACTGAAACTTTGAAATTTGCAAATTTTTCTAAATTTTTGGTAAATATGGTATTTTTTTATGCAAAAAAATTTACTTTTTTGACCCAATTTTAGCAGTGTCATGAAGTACAATATGTGACGAAAATAAAATCTCAGAACGGCCTGGATAAGTCAATGCGTTTTAAAGTTATGAGCACTTAAAGTGACACTGGTCAGATTTTCAAAAAATGGCCAAGTCCTTAAGGTGAAATAGGGCTGAGTCCTTAAGGGGTTAAAGGAAAATGGAGGTGAAATTTCAAAACGTCACTTTTTTTGCAGATTTTACATTTTAATCAATTTTTTTTTCTGTAAGAAATAAATGGTTAACAGCCAAACAAACCTCAATATTGTGTGGTCGTAAGCTGCTCTATGGGCACACAGCAGGGCTCAGAAGGAAAAGAACGCCATATGGTTTTTGGAGGGCAAATTTTGTTGGAATGGTTTTTGAGTGCCATGTTACATTTGAAGGCACAGTAAGGTACCCCCACAGTGGAATTCCCCATAAAATTACCCCATTTTGGAAACTACACCCCTCAGTAAATTCCTTGACCCCACAGGCTTTTAATAACATTTAGAAACACCTTGGTGTGAAAATGAAAATTTGTATTTCTTCCAATAAAGTGTTGCCTAAGCTTCTTATTTTTTATTTTTGCAAGGTGTAATGCACCACAAATTTTGTTAGGCATTTTCTCCTGAACACAGCAACTCCCCATATGTAATCGTAAATTGCTGTTTGGGTACACGGCAGAAATCAGAAGAGAAGGAGATCCATTTGGTTTTTGGAGGGAAGATTTTGGTGGAATGGTTTACGGGTCCTACAGATGTACCATGGTTAGCACTCCCGCTGTTAACTCAAATTTCTTAACCTTTTTCATTATCTTGAGACAAAAGCCATTGAAAAGCAATTGAAGGTGTTTGCTTAGATTAGATAACCAAACTCAGAAATCTCAGAAAAAAGGAGTGCTAACCATGTGACATCTGTATGTTGCTGTTGTTCAGCCTTTGCTATTTTCTGACAACCATACATTTTATTTTTCTCTCAACTGAGATTAAATTTTTGTTCTATTATGAAGTACATACAACTTTTTGATCACTTTTTATTAAGCTTTTTGGGAAACAGAAAAAAGATAAGGAAGCAACTCTGTCGTTGTTTTTTGGGATTTGTTATTGGGGTGAACACCGTGCAGGAAAAATGGCACAATATCTTTATGTATGATTGCTTTATTACATTATGAGTATGATTAGAGAGATACCAATAGTTTATATAGTTTTTTGGTGTTTAACCACTTTTGCACAAAGCATTTTTGAAAAAAAATGTTTTTGTGCTGCCATTTTCTGAGAGCCATATTTTGTTTATTTTTCTGTCAAACATCTTGTATTGGGAGCTCATTTTTTGAAGGATGAGTTGACTTTTCATTGGTACCATTGGGGTACATTTTAACCGCTGGCTATTACGCTTTTTGTAAGGCAAGGTGACAAAAATGGCATAGTTTGATTTAACTTTTTTTTTTTACAGCATTCACCTAAAGGGGTAGACCATTAGATATTTTTATAGAGCAGATCATTATGGACACAACGATACCTAATATGTTTATTTTTTATTTTTGTTTGCAATTTTACATATAAAAGGCATTTTTGAAAAAAATGCTGTTTTTGTGTTGCTATTTTCTGACAGCCATGTATTATTTTTTTTTCTGCCGATCGTCTTGTGTAGAGGCTAATTTTTTGCGGGATGGGGTGACATTTTCAGTGGTACCATTGTGGAGTATATTGTACTTTTTTATGCCTTGCTACTACACTTTTTGTAAGGCAAAGTAATGTATTTTTAAGCCGTTCATGATTCATCTGACAGAGTAGATCATGTGATATTTTTATAGAGCTGGTCATTATGGATGTGGTGATCATTAATACAGTATGTCTATTTTTTTTTATTTTTTATTTTTTATTTTACATGTGTTTATTATGAGAAAGGGGCATTTTTTTAAACTTGAAACTTACATTTTATTACATTTTTATTTTTGTACCACTGTGGGACTTTTTGTGGTCTGATTCCCTCTGCAATGCATTACAATACATGTGTATTGTAATGCATTGACTGTCAGTGTATTATCAGTGTAATACACTGACAGCCTTTTGGCCTGTGAGACCCAGGGGGCTGGGTCTCACAGTCTTCCATAGAAGGCAAGCCCCAATGCCTGTGGAAAGCATCAGGCTACCTTCCCATACATCAGGTCCTCATCACCACATCGCGAGATGGGGGTCAGGATGGGAGCCCCATGCCTCCACAAACCTTGTACATGCCGCTGTCAGCACTGAACGCAATATACAGAGGGTTAAAGTGTTGACATTGGTATATTCATTGATGCCGGCGTATACAGCATGAGCTTGGCTGTGAGGAACGCAGCTCCTGCACCCACCCGATCAGCGAGCCGTACCTATACAGTGGCGGTCAGGAAGGGGTTCAGTGTATTCACCCAAATTTGTACCCATTTGCAATATTCAAGACATGACTGTCTGCAAGTGGATTTTTCACCAAATTTTTGTCTAGTCCTACTTTGCAACTTCTTCTGGCACAGTCTTAGACAGGTTTTATTGCATCTTGTGGTCAAACCTATAGCAGCTGCAAGGTGAGAAAAATTGTGTAAAATTCTGTTAGTATAAATCCCTGTGGCACATTTAACAACATAAACACCTGTTACACATCACTCACCATTTATTACACATTTAACAAAGAACAAAAGATGAGTGAATTGATTTGTAAGAAATGAGTCGTCTAATCAAGCACCATTCTGCACCTGTGATGGTGTATCCCTAAAGCAGAGGATGCTGCACTGCCAATCGACAGGGCAGGGAATTTTCCCAGGCCTGACAATCATGGGCTTGCAGTGCTGCTTCGAGTAGCATGGGCTTCCACTACTGGAGCAGCAACTGCGCATTCATCATTACTCTTCCGGGTAGTGGCACATGAACCCTGTTTGATGAGACAATTCAATTCTTCTTACAAATTGAATCACTTATCTCTACAAAGGACACAATACTCACAAGTATGGCAAGAAATTACTGTTATGGACAGTTGGTGTGGACCCACTGTGCCAACTAACCTGTTTTGTTTTTTGTCTAAACTTAAGGGTGTTGTCCAGGAAGTTCCCTGAAATTCACCCTTTCCTTGTTATTCACTCCTGTACAGGAATCTGGACTTTGCCGCAAGGAACCAACCAGGCTGCTACCTCCTGGAGTAGTCATGGTGTAGTTGGCTGCTGACTCATGAGACACAGATGCGAAGAAACAAGTACATTGCAAAAAGTGTAGTCTGAATGCAGTCCAAAGCATTAACTCTCTCAGTGCTGAGAGCTCACTGAGCTCTAATCCCAATTCACACTGGGAGAGCAGCGCGATGTCCAGACTTGTCCGGGACAGCAATATCATGGCGGGCACGGACCACCGGCATGACAATAACAATGACAGAAACTAAATATTTTGTTTAAAATACAACACTATTATTAAATCTTTCCTGATATCCGTATATTGCACGGTTTGGATTTATTTGCCTAAGAAGTTAAAGAAATGTTTTATTATTAAACAAAGATCCTCAGAATCCATTTGGAAGGATAGAAGGAACCTTATTCAGGAAGAAATACTGTGTAATTATATTTCTAACCAAAAACAGTAATTTAGATTAAGCATAAAGTAGAGAATCCGACCCCCTACACACACCAAAAAAAATCAGTAACTGTGTCAAACATTTCTAATACTGAACCTTAGACATTTCAATACAAGTTAACTGAAGCTTACTGAATTTCCTACATATTGTGGACAAATTGAAATCTTAGTATAATAATTAAAGATGAACGGATTTCTCAAAAATCTGATTTGACCAGTTCGCCGAATTTTCCGAAAAAATTTGCTTTGATCTGAAAATATTTGCGATGAATCGCTATAAAAAAACAGCTATTTTCAGGCTGCATAGAGCCTTTATATTGGTGTGCCTTGCAGTAACACGCATAGGGAGTGTGCTGGGGTAGTGAAATAATACTGTGAGTCCGTATGACATGCAGATGACAGGTGTCGCTATTAGAATCACTGCACACTTAACTTATTTGGGCAGTCATGGGGCCAAAACTGACCAAATAACTCAAGTATTAACTCAGCCTTACAGGTCCATGTTAGCGTCAAGAAGAAGTGCACTCCTTTTACACCCTGGTCAGCTGATTCCACATAAATGTCTACAGAACCTGTTCTATTAAACGCTTATACAAATAGAGCCCCCGAAAGAGTGGAGAGGGTGTCAGCAGTAAGTTTGTGTTGACGTCACTAATTATTTTGCCCTTCCTCTGATCCGTCAGAACAATAACCCACAAAAAATGGATCCTGTCTGGGGAGCATACGCCTTCCCTCAGTCAGCATTTGCTCAGTAATCCATGAGTGTTGGTAATGCCAAAATAAACAGGAGTGGATCTAAAACAGAGATGACACGTGAAGGTAATATTTGTATGTCTTCTGTGTTTTGTACCCACTCCTGCTTTTGGCTACCAAATCTTAAGCCAATTCTGATGCGACCATACAGGCCTTACAGCTGCTACACAGACAGGATCAGTTGTGCATCTCATTTTTCCTTCCTTCTAACCGATCAGAAGAAAGGTCAAGTAAATGGTGATTTCAAGATGGCCAAACAAGGAGAATAGCGACCCAGTCATAGAGTGGGGAGGGTGGTAACAGCATGAAAAGTCCACAGAGTGGCCCTATGACATAATGGTGAGGTGGAAGCAGCATTAGGAGACCACCAAGTGGCACAATGACAAGATCTGGAGGTGGCAGCAGCATCAGGAGGCCACAGTGTGGCACAATGACAATGTGTGGAGGTGACAGCAGCAGTATGATAAGGTCACAGAGTGGCACAGTGGCATACTGTGGAGATGGCAGCATCAGGAGGCCACAAAGTAGCAAGGTGACATAGTGTAG
The DNA here is from genome assembly GCF_905171765.1 of Bufo bufo. Lineage (NCBI taxonomy): Eukaryota > Metazoa > Chordata > Amphibia > Anura > Bufonidae > Bufo > Bufo bufo. The sequence continues at coordinate 243,510,713 of NC_053391.1, forward strand.
AGATGGCAGCAACAGCAGCAGCATGATACCACAGAGTGGCATGGTGACATAGTGTAGACATGGCTGCATCAGGAGGCCACCGATTTGCAAGGTGACATAGTGTGGAGATGGCAGCAACAGCAGCAGCAGCATGATACCACAGAGTGGCAAGGTGACATAGAGTGGACATGGCAGCATCAGGAGGCCACAAAGTGGCACAGTGACATAGTGTGGAGATGGCAGCAACAGCAGCAGCAACATACTACCATAGAGTGGCAAGGTGACATAGTGTGGACATGGAAGCATCAGGAGGTCACAAATTGGCATGGTGACATAGTGTGGAGATGGCAGCAACAGCAGCAGCATGATACCACAGAGTGGCAAGGTGACATAGTGTGGACATGGCAGCATCAGAAGGCCACAAAGTGGCACAGTGACATAGTGTGGAGATGGCAGCAACAGCAGCAGCAACATACCACCATAGAGTGGCAAGGTGACATAGTGTGGACATGGTAGCATCAGGAGGTCACAAATTGGCACAGTGACATAGTGTGGAGATGGCAGCAGCAGCAGCATGATACCACAGAGTGGCAAGGTGACATAGTGTGGACATGGCAGCATCGGGATGCCACAAAGTGGCATGGTGACATAGTGTGGAGATGGCAGCAACAGCAGCAGCAGCATGATACCACAGAGTAGCAAGGTGGCATAGTGTGGACATGGCAGCAACAGCAGCAGCATGGTACCACAGAGTGGCAAGGGGACATAGTGTGGACATGGCAGCATCAGGATGACACAAAGTGGCACGGTGACAGTGTGGAGATGGCAAAATCCGGAGGCCACAGAGTGGCATGGTGACATAGTGTGGACTTGGCAGCAACAGCAGCAGCAGCATGATACCACAGAGTGGCATGGTGACATAATGTGGAGATGGATGATCTAATCTGATGCATCAGGCATTGGTAAGTGGAAATCCTGGCTGATCCATGCCTGATTCATCTCGACAAAAGTAAGTCTCTACATATTTTGGGTGGACAGGAGAGTTCTTGTTGGGGTAACTATGGTCCCCGCAGTACTAAACACCCTCTCTGATGCCACACTACTGGCCAGGCACGAAAGCTTTTCCAGGGCAAATTTGGCCAGTTGCGGTCACAAATCCACTTTGGCTGCCCAGTAGTCCAGCAGATCTTTTATGACGGCTGGCAGGGTGCTGTCAAAGTATGCCACCACCTGCTCCAGGTCTACCTGCTGCTGCTGGTGAGTAGTTTCTTCACTATGCAAGTAAAGAAAGCTGCTCATCAGCGACTTTAGACTCAGGCTGCTGGTGCTGCTGTCACTTGGGACGAAGTCGAAGATCCAGTCAATCAATCAAGAACCGCTGGGTTGCTGGTCAAGACACGACCGCTAGCTGACATGTGGACCTGAGGCTTCGGGAATAAACCCCTGCTGCCACCCCCTCTTACTCTGCGGTGACCTGTGCCTGCGCCAGAATTATTTACACCTCTGACACTCCCCTATGCAGGGCCTGGCACTTCTCTGTCTGACATACTTTAGCTGAACTAAATAAAATTAAAAGCAAATTAAAACACCCCTAAAAGCGGCAAATATATTTTTCTTTTTCAGCGAAAATAACAGGAAAAGTGAACTGCGTATATATTTCTCGTATTGGACTAAAATAGATCACTAAACGATTTCTAAGTAAATAACTGAAAAAGTGAACTGTGAATATTTGTCTTTTTCTCTAGAAATATGACAATAAATGCTTTTAGCGCAAATAACACCAAATGTGAACTGCATCTATTTTTTCGTACTGTAGTGAAATATGACAATAAACGCTTTTAAGGCAAATAACAGTAAATGTGAACTTAGTTTATTTTTCTCTAGAAATATGGCAATAAACACTTTTGCCGCAAATAACACCAAATGTGAACTGGGTCTATTTTTCTCGTATTGTAGTGAAATATGACAATAAACGCTTTCAGCGCAAATAACACCAAATGTAAACTGGGTCTATTTTTCTCATATTGTAGTGAAATATGACAAGAAATGCTTTTAGAGCAAATAACAGCAAATATGAATTTAGTCTATTTTTCGCTTTTTCTCTAGAAATATGGCAATAAATGCTTTTAGCGCAAATAAAAACAAAAGTGACCTGGGTAAATATTTCTCGTATTGTATTGAAATAGGCCACTAAATGATATCAGTGATGTTAACAGCAAAAGTGACCTGCGTATATATTTATCTTTTTCCATAGATAAAAGCAACTAGAGGCTTTTAAATATAGCACTTGCACCCCAATAAATAATTGCTGGAATGACAGAACTGTATTATGAGACTATCTGGATCCCCAAGTAATGTTTCCCTTGTAAACGCTATATAGCACCCAATGACACATGGTCCGGCTCAATCTTAGTCGGAGCGAGTAGGGACAGGATTTTATTTTTTTTAGGCAAGGTTTAGTCTTGAAAAGTGTTAGAGACCCAAAAGTCCTTTTAAGGACTATTGTTTTATCTGGCTGCAATATATATTATTAGCGCAACCTGCGCTAAATTGAATGCAATTGTTTGGCCGCTGCTGACAGTGACACAACCTCTGCTACATCTGTTGTGTTACATTTGCGCATCCTAAATATCTGTGGCATTCAGCGCATTTGTTTGGCCGCTGCTGACAGCAACATTATCTGCACTACACCTCCTGTATAACGCTTGTGCATCCTAAATATCTGTGACAATTAGTGTAATTTATTTGTGCATACACTTACAAAACCTGCGCTTCTGTACATGTGACATATTTGCAAGCATATATATAATTTAAAATGCTCAAGGTGAGTAGTAAGGGATGGGGAAGTGGCCGTGCTGCTGATGGTGCACGCAGAGGCCGTGACCCTGGTCACGGTGAAACTGTGCCTGCTGCCAGAGCACAAGAAACACACTCATCCATGATACCTAGATTCATGTCCCAGTTTGCAGGGCGGCGCAGATCACCACTCTCGAAGTCACACCAGTGCGACCAGGTGGTTGGTTGGAATGCAGCAGATAATGCTTACAGTCGGATAAGCACCACCCTGTCTTCCACAAAGTCCAGTCTCAGTAGCCAAGAGTCTAGTCAACAGAATCCTCACCCTGATCCTCCTTCCTCCCACCATGGAGAGTCTTGGCAATCAAGTGATACCACACTCGAATATTCCGAGGAGCTCTTTACATTGCCATTTCTTGATTTGGCCCTCTGGCCAAGCCCGCTTGAAGAGGGACATGAGGAGATCTTGTGCACTGATTCCCAAACTCTTGAGCATCCACAGTCAGAAAAAGATGACGGTGGGGAACGGCAATTAGTGTTTTACGTGGTGGATGATGATGAGACACAGTTGCCAAAAAGTCAACGGCAATTAGTGTCTCAAGAGATTCATGATGAGGATGAGACATAGTTGTCAATAACTGAGGTTCTTGTTAGGTCAACAAGTCAGGAAGATGATCAGAGTGAGGAAGTGGAAGAGTAGGTGGTGGACGATGAAATCACTGACCCAACCTGGGAAGGTGGCAAGCCGAGCAAGGACAGCAGTACAGAGGGGGAGGGATCCGGAGCACTGCAACAGACCGGAAGAGGCAGTGGGTTGGCAAAAGGGAGAAGGGGGGCCAACCCAAACAGGCCCACAACTGTTTCGCGGGCACCCCCTTGCGGCAATCTCCCTTGCCAAGGGGTAGGTGTTCCGCAGTTTGGCACTTTTTTGAGGAAAGTGCGGACAATAAAAGAATTGTCATTGGCAACCTGAGCCATACCAAAATGAGCAGGGCGTGAACACTAGCAGCATGATCCGCCACATGGCATCAGCCCCTAATGTTTTAGAGGGTCAGCTCAGCAGCAGACCCTCACACCTAATGTTTTAGAGGGTCATATCAACAGCAGGCCCTCACCCCTAATGTTTTAGAGGGTCAGCTCAGCAGCAGACCCTCACCCCTAATGTTTTAGAGGGTCACCAGCAGGCCCTCCCCCCTAATGTTTTAGAGGGTCAGCTCAGCAGCAGACCCTCAGCCCTAATGTTTTAGATGGTCAGCTCAGCAGCAGACCCTCACCCCTAATGTTTTAGAGGGTCAGATCAGCAGCAGACCCTCACCCCTAATGTTTTAGAGGGTCACCAGCAAGCCATCAATCATAATTTTTCAAGGTTGTGTATGATGCCCTCCTTTATTTGTAATAAAGGGTGTATTGGAGTGCTGGTTCCTTGAAATTTTCGGCAGCCCTTTCACTTAGTGCATAGGCTTTATGAGTGTAGGAGTCCCATTACCTAAACAATTGTACCACAATGTGAATGAGGCCCTCCTTTATGTGATATACAGGTTGTATCGGAATACCTCTTGCTTGTAATTTTTGGCAGCACTTGTACTTTATATAGAAGTAAATATACAGAAAAAATGTTTCCTAACAATTTTTCATCTAAAATCGATTTTTATCTTCGGTTTGGTACGTATTATTGTCAGTCTGTAAAAGTGGCGTACTACTTGGAGAACATCATTCCCTCGAGCAACCTGGGAGTCCAAGATGCATCCAGACATCATCCCCATGCTGTTCCTGAACCATTTCAGTGGTGTTTCTATAAATTTCTGACCTTTTCCTGTGAACCAGACACCCTCCCCTCTTCAGAGCAGGTGGTGCCTGATTTAATGCTCTGGTCCTCCCGTTAACTTCCATTGTGCTCGGGTGCTTTGTAGAGCACCCGAGCATCCCAAAGTGTTCTACTCGAGCACCAGAGCACCCGAGCACTTTTGTGCTCTATCAACACTAGTGGACAACAAAAATGTCATAGCTGCTAGTGATTGTCATCAAATCAAAAGATCCTCTCTACTGTGGTCTGGAGCCTGTTTTCCATGTGTGTGTGCCCTCAAGTAACCACTGTTTCCAACACCTTCTAACAGCTACAGTAGGTCACAACAGCCTAGATGGTGGGCAATTAATTGAAAATACCATCCTACTACTCTCAGTCCAATGATTCTTCCCCTCAGTCTGTGAACTGGGCAAAATGTTTGAGTATGTTGTAGAGGCATGTATATGCGGGCAACAATTGCTAACCAAGAGGTACACTACCGAAAAGTAGCCTCTAAAAGCCTTTTTACAAGGCAGCAGAGTAAGCACTTTTATGTCCTCTTGTGACAAGACCAGAACACACCAGTATTACATATCTGCCTGAAACATAATTGCATGCAAAGTTTTGCAGCAATACAACGTTTCAGTGTGCATTTTTTTAAGCAGCTGTCATGCCAGTGTTCAAGTAATGGGGTTCAGTCAGGGCAAGTATGTGGTAGCATAGATAATCCAAAGAGGGTTCAGAGGAGGACAACTAAAAGAATAACTGGAATGAGGGGGACTACAGTACCCTGAAAGATTATCAACATTAGGGTTATTGACTTTAGAAAAAAGACGATGGAGGGAATCTAATTACTATGTATAAATATATCAGAGGGTCAGTACAGAGATCTCTCCTATGATCTATTTATCCTCAGGACTGTGACTGTGACAAGGGGACACCCCCTGCGTTTGGAGGAAAGAAGGTTTATACACAAACATAGAAGAGGATTCTTTACGGTAAGAGCAGTGAGACTTTGGAACTCTCTTCCTGAGGAGGTGGTGATGGTGAGTTCAGTAAAAGAGTTCTAGAAGGGCCTGGATGTATTTCTGGAGTGTAATAATATTACAGGCTATAGCTACTAGAGATGGGTCGTTGATCCAGGGACTTATTCTGATTGCCTTATTGGAGTGGGGAAGGAATTTTTTTCCCCTAAAGTGGGGAAAATTGGCTTCTACCGCACAGTTTTTTTTTGCCTTCCTCTGGATGAACTTGCAGGATAACAGGCCGAACTGGATGGACAAATGTCTTTTTTCGGCCTTATATACTATGTTACTATGTAGTAGTCAAGGATGTTGGGTTGCATTAGTCCTGTCTAAATATGTAAGTACTGTAGAATAACAAAGTACATGCAGACAAGTCAAAATAGAGTGAGGTGGCCTATGCCTGGCCCAGAGGCCAATGGGACACACACTGAAATATTGCATCTTGAGTTTATGTTTGCCAGATGGCCATATGCACCATGCATTAACCAAGAGGAATTTTTACCTGGATCATCATTTTCATAAAGCAGACAAAAAGAATAGAATAGCATTCAGAACTCAGAAGGTATAGATTACTAGCAAAGCCAAAACTAGCATGTAACAGTTATTCTTTTTTGCAGCCACATCAAAACTACAGTTACAAAGAAGGCTCTAATGTGCAAACCGAAGGAATAAGATGAGCTGTTTGAAGGATATTGCCAATTAAGCCAAAATGCAAATACCCTCAAATAACTCCCTGGAGCTGAAAGAAGATGCTCCTGAAGCAGGTATGTTAAGAGAGCCGTGAATTATGAGTGACAAACAGCTGCATGGAATATTAATCATTCGAAATGTCAAATAAATTGCTGTCCATACCCTTTTTCTCTAGAGCTTGTCCATGGGCGTCAGATGAAAAATTCTAGATGTCTGTGTAGATCGCATTTTTAACATGCTATAAGTGTAATAAAGTTTGGCTGGCATAAAACATTAAGTTATAAAACAGATGTGACCAATGTTAACTTCTCACTAAGCCATTATCATCTAAATGACTCCCTGCAGGTTAACAATGTTGTAGACTTACAGTTACACAATAGCTTTTAATATTTATGCTGTGTTATATAGTGACAATATATTTTGCAGAGCTGTACACAAAATGAATTCCATTCACATTAGTTCCCTTCCCCAGTGGCACTCGCATTCTAATTTCCTTATCTCAGACTTTCATACATACTAGGATGAATATCATGAAAAGTCAATTAACCTAAGCGGCGGGTTTCTGGGGTGTGAGGAAAATTGGAGTACCTAGATGCAAGCAGGAGGAAAGTATACAAAAATGCCATTCAGGGTTTTGATCTAGCTGAATTAACCACATGACCTTAAAGCAGAAAAAAACCCTAGGCAAACCCTAGATACATAAAAGGAACTTACTAGAAAAAAAACTGAGACACAATTGAATATGCCTCAATGTTGGCTGCAATGTTGGTTCATTTTGGCCCAAAATGTTGCCTTGTATTTGAAACAATTTTTTCGATGCATTTGACAAGAGGGAATGGCTTAGTGGAAAAAATTTGTTATGTCCTAGAAATTGTGCTTTTTGGAAAAATCTGAGAGAAAGTAAGCCAACTAAAAGTTGGCTTAAACTTTTAGATAGTCAGCCAAACGATGTGCCTGATTTATCATACAACCTAAGACACAGTGATCGATCTGGTGCATTAAAAACTCTCTGTTAGATGTCTACCCTGCTTAACTCTTAGTAAAGCTGGGCCACTGTTTTGTGCTTAGTACAGGATTTGGTAATGGATATTCCAGCTCTTCCCTAAACATAACACAGTAGTCTAGATTTACCATTGTGTTTGGGACTTGATTTTGGTACTGTACAAAACATGGCACAATTTGGAGCAAAAATCCACTGCTACTCGGTGGCAAAAAAGGGTATGACTTGGGTTACGGCCTTATATACAACTTATTGCACTGATATTTGCCAAAATTTAGCGTTAAAAATCGGAAAGACTCTTAGAGTTTTTGGATGTCAGATCCACTGTTCATCACTACTTTTTACTACCAGGGTTATTGATGTCTGTCTGTGTATCAGGAACAGTATGTGGATATACTAGTAATCTGCAGTTTGTCATCTCCCAGTGCACACATAAAAATGGAAATTCTTGCTTTGCAGTTAAAAGTTTGAAAAATAGTCCCTTAGAGGGTTTACTTATTAGTATGCCCTGGATGGTTAATAGTTAAGTTTGTTCTTTCCTGTTGTAATTATGTCTGCTTTATTCTTTGTTTGTCGATTTATTTCCTGATTTCTCTCCGTTTGGCCACTTGATGAGATGCAAGAAGCAATCCCAGCCCCACCGGGGAGCAAAAGCAATCTGTGTCGCATCCTTTAATATGCATGTGGCGTGTGACACAATGTGTGAAATGCCGGTGTCACTGCCAGCTGTCACCCGTCTCCTAGCTTTTAAGGAACATTCATGTCGGAGACAGCAAGATTTGTGGAGCTTTGAAGCTTTATGGGAAACGGCCCAAAATGTACACTTTTTTTCTAACTCTTCTTCTCTCTTTAATGCAGTAGAAACGTGAGATATTTTCCTAAAATAATTAATGGATGATATTAATTTCCTGAATATTGCCAACATGCGGGGACAGCACTTATGGACCACAAAGCTCTCAGTATGCCAGGCCATCAAATGACAGATGCCACCAGTTTGTTGCTAGGATTAAATCAGCTCTGCCCTGTATCAAAAACAAACTTAAACTTCTTTTATAGATGCATAATGTTCGGAAACAGCCCACAATTAATTTGTTTTTCTAACACAGATAATATATACCAAATCACGGAGGTGCCTTTAGGAGAATTGATGTATTTTGTGCTGTGCATGTTGAATGAATGACTATTGCAGTGCCATTATTTTGCTTTTGATTGTGACTCATCCCTTTATCACACCTCAAGCTGTGAAATGCTGTGCACTACAGTTTATTGCTCTGAGATAAATATGTATGCTGCACATTCAATCTGCACATAATGCCACCAGCCTTGTATATATTTTTTATCTATCCTTTTATAATGTACAATGATCATACTCAATGATTCATAGTCAAAACAAAGGGAAAAAAAGATTCAATTAAGATTATAACATTTTTAGTCTATCAACTGTTAAGATACTGTACATCCACTATATGTAATTCAGTAAACTGGGGCCCTTCAAAACACTAGCATAAAAATTGTAATAATTGCATTAATAGTACCTCAGTATGCATTTTAGAGAGATCAGAGAATGTGGTTCTACACACAGGGCACCTACAGAGTAACATGTGTGTGAGGGTCAAAAACGACACACAGTAAGTCCATCCAGTTCTGCCTATTTTCCTGCACTGTTGATCTAGAGAAACAAAACAAAAAACATGAGGCAAAAGCCAATTTTCTTCATTTTAGGAAAAAAAGATCTTTCCTGGCAAACAGAATAACTCCCTAGATCGACAGCACTTCTTCAAAATTGTAACTATAATTAATATAACTGTAATATGGCTGTAATATTATTACACTCAAGAAATGCATCCAGACTTCTCTGGAATTATTTTAGTATATTCAAAATTGCAGCTTTCTCTGTCAGAAAGTTCAATAGTCTCAATACCCTTACTTTAAATAATCTCCTTCTACAGTGGTATAAAAACCTTCTTTCCTCGAGATGTACAGGAAGCCCTCTTGTTACAGTAAACCTCCTTATCATTTTGTTATCTGGTACTGGTATTCGACATTTCAAAAATCTATAAATTGAATAACACACATAAAGGCTAAGCCCGCTTTAACAAACTTATTTTTCATTTATTGTTCCAGTGTTTTAAAATACATCAATCAACTTTGCAAATAATCTTGAATAATAATTTCCTATTGCCTTGTGTCTACAGCTACTATGTATGGGCCCGGCATTGTGGATACAATGAAGGGAATAGCCTGAGTTGGACGGCACTCCTCTGGTGTCCTTTTGGTACAGTGCTCAATGGTAATTTGAGGTAATATAGTGAAGGAAACCACGGCACTCGTTTATAGTAGTTTTGAAAATTTGTATTTTTCATTTCATAATATTTCATATCATTTTCATTTCATCATTTATCATTCTATTTTTGTCAGCATCCAGGAATATAATTTGCACAGACTGGCCAACGTTTCGGTCCTAGTATGGGACCTTGATCACGGCCTTAGTCTTTGTTGCATGTTGCCTGTGTGGGATGCGCATCCCACACAGGCAACATGCAACAAAGACTAAGGCCGTGATCAAGGTCCCATACTAGGACCGAAACGTTGGCCAGTCTGTGCAAATTATATTCCTGGATGCTGACAAAAATAGAATGATAAATGATGAAATGAAAATGATATGAAATATTATGAAATGAAAAATACTAATTTTCAAAACTACTATAAACGAGTGCCGTGGTTTCCTTCACTACAATGAAGGGAACACATGATGGCATGGTTCCGTTCATTGTATATGTTATGTTAAAGTGGTGTGTAATATAACTCCCCCCCCTTTTTAATGTCGCAATGTTAGATTCATTGGGTGAAGTCGCTCATTAATTGAGTACTATTCCTTATCTGTTATTATACGTTAAAGAATTAACATTGCAGCCTTTACATCCACTTGAATTTCATAAATTTTCTCAATAAATTAATTATTTTGCTGTTTTTGTCATATTTTTCTGGAACCTTTGCCCATCATGTAAACCTATGTGTCTCCATGACTACAGACTACAAGCTAACTATTTGTAATCTTATCCTGCAGGCATACTATATTCCATTTGTCCTCTACTTCTTGCCAACCTACTGAATACATGTTATTCCTAAACTACACTTTTTATTTCTCTTTTCAAGTCTCCTTTTATTGATTCTTATGGAATTAATAGGAATGTGTTTAGAAAGAGGTAATACACGGTATGGCCAGATATTGTTACTACATTCCAATTGTAACCACATACTATTATGCCAATGGAGGATTCAATCAAGCAATTAAGGTCAGTATAAGAAAGGTAAGGTAACATAGATAAATGGGGAAAAAAAGAGGGAAAAGAGGAGTAAGAGTCAGGGAAGGACAGATACCAGGGGTACATATATTACTGGTCTCACTTTAGCAAACTGGGTACTGTATATAAAGCTGTAACAGTTGATATGTTTAAGTAAAATTCAAGGAGAAGAACAGAAGGTTACCCAAGGATTCCATTTATCTTTTTATAAATGTTGCAGGTCTTGTGATTCCTATGCTAAAAAATTATTTGTGCCATTGAATTTCTTGGTTACTTGTTAGAGCAGGGGTCAGCAACCTCCTGCACTCCAGTTGTTGTGAAACTACATTTCCCATCATGCACACTTGCTTGGCTGCTCTCTAAAGAGCATGCTGGGAGTTGTAGTTTCACAACAGCTGGAGTGCCTAAGGTTGCTGATCCCTGTGTTAGAGGAATAAAGATTGCATGTGAAAAAGTTTCAGTTTGACCAGAGTCAAGTACTCTGTTTCCGATTAAGCAAATTCTTAAACAAATTTGATTTAGGTCCAAATAGATTCTACAAGAATCGAATATACTTCAAGAAGTTTGAAAATTGGTATATAACACGCTCTCATCTGTGACGCACATGGAGGTATGTATAAATATGCATACTAGAGATGAGCAAATAAATTCTAATTACATACAAAATTTTCCCCCAAAAATCCAATAAAAATAAATAAATAAAAAAAATCAAGTGAGAGAGATCTACACATGCAGATTTCTTTCCAAAAGGAACAGTGATTGCATACCCATTAGGGATGAGCGAACCCGAACTGTATAGTTCGGGTTCGTACCGAATTTTGGGGTGTCCGTGACACGGACCCGAACCCGAAAATTTTCGTAAAAGTCCGGGTTCGGTGTTCGGCGCTTTCTTGGCGCTTTTTGAAAGGCTGCAAAGCAGCAAATCAACAAGCGTCATACTACTTGGCCCAAGAGGCCATCACAGCCATGCCTACTATTGGCATGGCTGTGATTGGCCAGTGCACCATGTGACCCAGCCTCTATTTAAGCTGGAGTCACGTAGCGCCACACGTCACTCTGCTATGATCAGTATAGGGAGAGGTTGCAGCTGCGACGTTAGGGCGAGATTAGGCAGATTAACTCCTCCAAAAGACTTCATTCTGTGATCGATCTGCAGCTGTGGATCATTGAAGTGCTATTATTGACTTGCTCACTTTTTTGAGGCTGCCCAGAGCGTTTTTAGATCACTTTTTTTATGGGGTGATCGGCGGCCATTTTGTGACTTGTGGTGCGCCAGCACGAGCTATCACCAAGTGTATTTAACCATCGATAGTGTGGTTATTTTGTGCTATATCCTACATCAGCTGCAGGCTGAGCCTGTGTCACCGAAGTGCATTTAACCATCAACAGTCTGGTTATTTTTTGGCCATATACTACATCAGCTGCAGGCTGAGCCTGTGTCACCCAAGTGCATTTAACCATCAACAGTCTGATTATTTTTTGGCCATATACTACATCAGCTGCAGGCTGAGCCTGTGTCACCCAAGTGCATTTAACCATCAACAGTGTGGTTATTTTTTGGCCATATAATACATCAGGGGCAAGTTGAGCCTGTCACCCAGCACCTAAAAAATAGACCTGACATTTCTATTCAACCAAATCTGCACAGTTTTAGCTGGTCAAGTTATTTGTAGTGACCGTAAAAGCAGACTTTTTGTTCTGGGTTGAAAAAGCATTCCCAAATTTGCCATTCTCAAAATAACTAGTTTGTGGTATTTGAGGCCTACTTGAAATCTATCCCAAAAAGAAAATCTTACATTGAAGGTATTGATAGTGTCATTCAGAAAAACCTAAGACACACGCTAGCGTGCTGATAGAAGTGTCATTCTGTGATTAAACCTATAACTGTCACACAGCGCAAAAAAAAACAGGTCTCACATCTCTATTCAACCAAATCTGCACAGTTTTAGCTGGTCAAGTTATTTGTAGTGACCGTAAAAGCAGACTCTTTGTTCTGGGTTGAAAAAGCATTCCCAAATTTGCCATTCTCAAAATAACTAGTTTGTGGTATTTGAGGCCTACTTGAAATCTATCCCAAAAAGAAAATCTTACATTGAAGGTATTGATAGTGTCATTCAGAAAAACCTAAGACACACGCTAGCGTGCTGATAGAAGTGTCATTCTGTGATTAAACCTATAACTGTCACACAGCGCAAAAAAAAACAGGTCTCACATCTCTATTCAACCAAATCTGCACAGTTTTAGCTGGTCAAGTTATTTGTAGTGACCGTAAAAGCAGACTTTTTGTTCTGGGTTGAAAAAGCATTCCCAAATTTGCCATTCTCAAAATAACTAGTTTGTGGTATTTGAGGCCTACTTGAAATCTATCCCAAAAAGAAAATCTTACATTGAAGGTATTGATAGTGTCATTCAGAAAAACCTAAGACACACGCTAGCGTGCTGATAGAAGTGTCATTCTGTGATTAACCACCTCAGCCCCCAGTGCTTAAACACCCTGAAAGACCAGGCCACTTTTTACACTTCTGACCTACACTACTTTCACCGTTTATTGCTCGGTCATGCAACTTACCACCCAAATGAATTTTACCTCCTTTTCTTCTCACTAATAGAGCTTTCATTTGGTGGTATTTCATTGCTGCTGACATTTTTACTTTTTTTGTTATTAATCGAAATTTAACGATTTTTTTGCAAAAAAATGACATTTTTCACTTTCAGTTGTAAAATTTTGCAAAAAAAAACGACATCCATATAGAAATTTTGCTCTAAATTTATAGTTCTACATGTCTTTGATAAAAAAAAAATGTTTGGGTAGAAAAAAAATGGTTTGGGTAAAAGTTATAGCGTTTACAAACTATGGTACAAAAATGTGAATTTCCGCTTTTTGAAGCAGCTCTGACTTTCTGAGCACCTGTCATGTTTCCTGAGGTTCTACAATGCCCAGACAGTACAAACACCCCACAAATGACCCCATTTCTGAAAGTACACACCCTAAGGTATTCGCTGATGGGCATAGTGAGTTCATAGAACTTTTTATTTTTTGTCACAAGTTAGCGGAAAATGATGATTTTTTTTTTTTTTTTTTTTTTTTTTACAAAGTCTCATATTCCACTAACTTGTGACAAAAAATAAAAAGTTCTATGAACTCACTATGCCCATCACGAAATACCTTGGGGTCTCTTCTTTCCAAAATGGGGTCACTTGTGGGGTAGTTATACTGCCCTGGCATTCTAGGGGCCCAAATGTGTGGTAAGGAGTTTGAAATCAAATTCAGTAAAAAATGACCTGTGAAATCCGAAAGGTGCTCTTTGGAATATGGGCCCCTTTGCCCACCTAGGCTGCAAAAAAGTGTCACACATCTGGTATTGCCGTACTCAGGAGAAGTTGAGGAATGTGTTTTGGGGTGTCTTTTTACATATACCCATGCTGGGTGAGATAAATATCTTGGTCAAATGACAACTTTGTATAAAAAAATGGGAAAAGTTGTCTTTTGCCAAGATATTTCTCTCACCCAGCATGGGTATATATAAAATGACACCCCAAAACACATTCCCCACCTTCTCCTGAGTACGGAGATACCAGATGTGTGACACTTTTTTGCAGCCTAGGTGGGCAAAGGGGCCCATATTCCAAAGAGCACCTTTCGGATTTCACTCGTCATTTTTTACTGAATTTGATTTCAAACTCCTTACCACACATTTGGGCCCCTAGAATGCCAGGGCAGTATAACTACCCCACAAGTGACCCCATTTTGGAAAGAAGACACCCCAAGGTATTCCGTAAGGGGCATGGCGAGTTCCTAGAATTTTTTATTTTTTGTCACAAGTTAGTGGAAAATGATGATTTTTTTTTTTTTTTTTTTTTTTTATACAAAGTCTCATATTCCACTAACTTGTGACAAAAAATAAAAACTTCCATGAACTCACTATGCCCATCAGCGAATACCTTGGGGTCTCTTCTTTCCAAAATGGGGTCACTTGTGGGGTAGTTATACTGCCCTGGCATTCTAGGGGCCCAAATGTGTGGTAAGGAGTTTGAAATCAAATTCTGTAAAAATTGACCTGTGAAATCCGAAAGGTGCTCTTTGGAATATGGGCCCCTTTGCCCACCTAGGCTGCAAAAAAGTGTCACACATCTGGTATCTCCGTATTCAGTAGAAGTTGGGGAATGTGTTTTGGGGTGTCTTTTTACATATACCCATGCTGGGTGAGAGAAATATCTTGGTCAAATGCCAACTTTGTATAAAAAAATGGGAAAAGTTGTCTTTTGCCAAGATATTTCTCTCACCCAGCAGGGGTATATGTAAAATGACACCCCAAAACACATTCCCCACCTTCTCCTGAGTACGGAGATACCAGATGTGTGACACTTTTTTGCAGCCTAGGTGGGCAAAGGGGCCCATATTCCAAAGAGCACCTTTCGGATTTCACAGGTCATTTATTACAGAATTTGATTTCAAACTCCTTACCACACATTTGGGCCACTAGAATGCCAGGGCAGTATAACTACCCCACAAGTGACCCCATTTTGGAAAGAAGACACCCCAAGGTATTCGCTGATGGACATAGTGAGTTCATGGAAGTTTTTATTTTTTGTCACAAGTTAGTGGAATATGAGACTTTGTATAAAAAAAAAAAAAAAAAAAAAAAAATCAGCATTTTCCACTAACTTGTGACAAAAAATAAAAAATTCTAGGAACTCGCCATGCCCCTCACGGAATACCTTGGGGTGTCTTCTTTCCAAAATGGGGTCACTTGTGGGGTAGTTATACTGCCCTGGCATTTTCCAGGGGCCCTAATGTGTGGTAAGTAGGTAAATGACCTGTGAAATCCTAAAGGTGCTCTTTGGAATGTGGGCCCCTTTGCCCACCTAGGCTGCAAAAAAGTGTCACACATGTGGTATCGCCGTATTCAGGAGAAGTTGGGGAATGTGTTTTGGGGTGTCATTTTACATATACCCTTGCTGGGTGAGAGAAATATCTTGGCAAAAGACAACTTTTCCCAATTTTTTATACAAAGTTGGCATTTGACCAAGATATTTCTCTCACCCAGCATGGGTATATGTAAAATGACACCCCAAAACACATTCCCCAACTTCTCCTGAGTACGGCGATACCAGATGTGTGACACTTTTTTGCAGCCTAGATGCGCAAAGGTGCCCAAATTCCTTTTAGGAGGGCATTTTTAGACATTTGGATACCAGACTTCTTCTCACGCTTTGGGGCCCCTAGAATGCCAGGGCAGTATAAATACCCCACATGTGACCCCATTTTGGAAAGAAGACACCCCAAGGTATTCAATGAGGGGCATGGCGAGTTCATAGAAAAAAAAAATTTTTGGCACAAGTTAGCGGAAATTGATATTTTTAATTTTTTTCTCACAAAGTCTCCCGTTCCGCTAACTTGGGACAAAAATTTCAATCTTTCATGGACTCAATATGCCCCTCACGGAATACCTGGGGGTGTCTTCTTTCCGAAATGGGGTCACATGTGGGGTATTTATACTGCCCTGGCATTCTAGGGGCCCTAAAGCGTGAGAAGAAGTCTGGAATATAAATGTCTAAAAAATTTTACGCATTTGGATTCCGTGAGGGGTATGATGAGTTCATGTGAGATTTTATTTTTTGACACAAGTTAGTGGAATATGAGACTTTGTAAGAAAAAAAAAAAATAATTCCGCTAACTTGGGCCAAAAAAATGTCTGAATGGAGCCTTACAGAGGGGTGATCAATGACAGGGGGGTGATCAATGACAGGGGGGGTGATCAATGACAGGGGGGGTGATCAATGACAGGGGGGGTGATCAATGACAGGGGGGGTGATCAATGACAGGGGGGGTGATCAATGACAGGGGGGTGATCAATGACAGGGGGGGTGATCAATGACAGGGGGGGTGATCAATGACAGGGGGGGTGATCAATGACAGGGGGGGTGATCAATGACAGGGGGGGTGATCAATGACAGGGGGGTGATCAGGGAGTCTATATGGGGTGATCACCACAGTCATTGATCATGCCCCTGTAAGGCTTCATTCAGACGTCCGGATGCGTTTTGCGGATCCGATCCATCTATCAGTGGATCCGTAAAAATCATGCGGACGTCTGAATGGAGCTTTACAGGGGTGTAATCAATGACAGGGGGGTGATCAGGGAGTCTATATGGGGTGATCACCACAGTCATTGATCACGCCCCTGTAAGGCTTCATTCAGACGTCCGGATGCGTTTTGCGGATCGGATCCATCTATTAGTGCATCCGTAAAAATCATGCGGACATCTGAATGGAGCTTTACAGGGGGGTGATCAGGGAGTCTATATGGGGTGATCACCACAGTCATTGATCATGCCCCTGTAAGGCTTCATTCAGACGTCCGGATGCGTTTTGCGGATCGGATCCATCTATCAGTGCATCCGTAAAAATCATGCGGACATCTGAATGGAGCTTTACAGGGGGGTGATCAGGGAGTCTATATGGGGTGATCACCACAGTCATTGATCATGCCCCTGTAAGGCTTCATTCAGACGTCCGGATGCGTTTTGCGGATCCGATCCATCTATCAGTGCATCCGTAAAAATCATGCGGACGTCTGAATGGAGCTTTACAGGGGGGTGATCAATGACAGGGGTGTGATCAATGACAGGGGGGTGATCAGGGAGTCTATATGGGGTGATAACCACAGTCATTGATCACGCCCCTGTAAGGCTTCATTCAGACGTCCGGATGCGTTTTGCGGATCCGATCCATCTATCAGTGGATCCGTAAAAATCATGCGGACGTCTGAATGGAGCTTTACAGGGGGGAAATCAATGACAGGGGTGTAATCAATGACAGGGGGGTGATCAGGGAGTCTATATGGGGTGATAACCACAGTCATTGATCACGCCCCTGTAAGGCTTCATTCAGACGTCCGGATGCGTTTTGCGGATCCGATCCATCTATCAGTGGATCCGTAAAAATCATGCGGACGTCTGAATGGAGCTTTACAGGGGGTTGATCAATGACAGGGGGGTAATCAATGACAGGGGGGTGATCAGGGAGTCTATATGGGGTGATCAGGTGCTAATAAGGGGTTAATAAGTGACGGGGGGGGGTGTAGTGTAGTGTAGTGGTGCTTGGTGCTACTTTACTGAGCTACCTGTGTCCTCTGGTGGTCGATCCAAACAAAGGGGACCACCAGAGGACCAGGTAGCAGGTATATTAGACGCTGTTATCAAAACAGCGTCTAATATACCTGTTAGGGGTTAAAAAAATCACATCTCCAGCCTGCCAGCGAACGATCGCCGCTGGCAGGCTGGAGATCAACTCTCTTACCTTCCGTTCCTGTGAGCGCGCGCGCCTGTGTGCGCGCGTTCACAGGAAATCTCGCGTCTCGCGAGATGACGCACGGATGCGTCCAGGAGGAATGAATCAACCACCTTCCGGACGCATCCGTGCGTTAGGCGGTCGGGAGGTGGTTAAACCTATAACTGTCACACAGCGCAAAAAAAAAACAGGTCTCACATCTCTATTCAACCAAATCTGCACAGTTTTAGCTGGTCAAGTTATTTGTAGTGACCGTAAAAGCAGACTTTTTGTTCTGGGTTGAAAAAGCATTCCCAAATTTGCCATTCTGAAAAAAACTAGTTTGTGGTATTTGAGGCCTACTTGAAATCTATCCCAAAAAGAAAATCTTACATTAAAGGTATTGATAGTGTCACTCAGAAAAAACCTAAGACACACGCTAGCGTGCTGATAGAAGTGTCATTCTGTGATTAAACCTATAACTGTCACACAGCGCAAAAAAAAAACAGGTCTCACATCTCTATTCAACCAAATCTGCACAGTTTTAGCTGGTCAAGTTATTTGTAGTGACCGTAAAAGCAGACTTTTTGTTCTGGCTTGAAAAAGCATTCCCAAATTTGCCATTCTCAAAATAACTAGTTTGTGGTATTTGAGGCCTACTTGAAATCTATCCCAAAAAGAAAATCTTACATTGAAGGTATTGATAGTGTCATTCAGAAAAACCTAAGACACACGCTACCGTGCTGATAGAAGTGTCATTCTGTGATTAAACCTATAACTGTCACACAGCGCAAAAAAAAAACAGGTCTCACATCTCTATTCAACCAAATCTGCACAGTTTTAGCTGGTCAAGTTATTTGTAGTGACCATAAAAGCAGACTTTTGTTCTGGGTTGAAAAAGCATTCCCAAATTTGCCATTCTGAAAATAACTAGTTTGTGGTATTTGATGCCTACTTGAAATCTATCCCAAAAAGAAAATCTTACATTGAAGGTATTGATAGTGTCATTCAGAAAAACCTAAGACACACGTTAGCGTGCTGATAGAAGTGTCATTCTGTGATTAAACTTATAACTGTCACACAGCGCAAAAAAAAAACAGGTCTCACATCTCTATTCAACCAAATCTGCACAGTTTTAGCTGGTCAAGTTATTTGTAGTGACCGTAAAAGCAGACTTTTTGTTCTGGGTTGAAAAAGCATTCCCAAATTTGCCATTCTGAAAATAACTAGTTTGTGGTATTTGATGCCTACTTGAAATCTATCCCAAAAAGAAAATCTTACATTGAAGGTATTGATAGTGACATTCAGAAAAACCTAAGACACACGCTAGCGTGCTGATAGAAGTGTCATTCTGTGATTAAACCTATAACTGTCACACAGCGCAAAAAAAAACAGGTCTCACATCTCTATTCAACCAAATCTGCACAGTTTTAGCTGGTCAAGTTATTTGTAGTGACCGTAAAAGCAGACTTTTTGTTCTGGGTTGAAAAAGCATTCCCAAATTTGCCATTCTCAAAATAACTAGTTTGTGGTATTTGAGGCCTACTTGAAATCTATCCCAAAAAGAAAATCTTACATTGAAGGTATTGATAGTGTCATTCAGAAAAACCTAAGACACACGCTAGCGTGCTGATAGAAGTGTCATTCTGTGATTAAACCTATAACTGTCACACAGCGCAAAAAAAAACAGGTCTCACATCTCTATTCAACCAAATCTGCACAGTTTTAGCTGGTCAAGTTATTTGTAGTGACCGTAAAAGCAGACTTTTTGTTCTGGGTTGAAAAAGCATTCCCAAATTTGCCATTCTCAAAATAACTAGTTTGTGGTATTTGAGGCCTACTTGAAATCTATCCCAAAAAGAAAATCTTACATTGAAGGTATTGATAGTGTCATTCAGAAAAACCTAAGACACACGCTAGCGTGCTGATAGAAGTGTCATTCTGTGATTAAACCTATAACTGTCACACAGCGCAAAAAAAAACAGGTCTCACATCTCTATTCAACCAAATCTGCACAGTTTTAGCTGGTCAAGTTATTTGTAGTGACCGTAAAAGCAGACTTTTTGTTCTGGGTTGAAAAAGCATTCCCAAATTTGCCATTCTGAAAATAACTAGTTTGTGGTATTTGAGGCCTACTTGAAATCTATCCCAAAAAGAAAATCTTACATTGAAGGTATTGATAGTGTCATTCAGAAAAACCTAAGACACACGCTAGCGTGCTGATAGAAGTGTCATTCTGTGATTAAACCTATAACTGTCACACAGCGCAAAAAAAAAACAGGTCTCACATCTCTATTCAACCAAATCTGCACAGTTTTAGCTGGTCAAGTTATTTGTAGTGACCATAAAAGCAGACTTTTTGTTCTGGGTTGAAAAAGCATTCCCAAATTTGCCATTCTGAAAATAACTAGTTTGTGGTATTTGAGGCCTACTTGAAATCTATCCCAAAAAGAAAATCTTACATTGAAGGTATTGATAGTGTCATTCAGAAAAACCTAAGACACACGCTAGCGTGCTGATAGAAGTGTCATTCTGTGATTAAACCTATAACTGTCACACAGCGCAAAAAAAAACAGGTCTCACATCTCTATTCAACCAAATCTGCACAGTTTTAGCTGGTCAAGTTATTTGTAGTGACCGTAAAAGCAGACTTTTTGTTCTGGGTTGAAAAAGCATTCCCAAATTTGCCATTCTGAAAATAACTAGTTTGTGGTATTTGATGCCTACTTGAAATCTATCCCAAAAAGAAAATCTTACATTGAAGGTATTGATAGTGTCATTCAGAAAAACCTAAGACACACGCTAGCGTGCTGATAGAAGTGTCATTCTGTGATTAAACTTATAACTGTCACACAGCGCAAAAAAAAAACAGGTCTCACATCTCTATTCAACCAAATCTGCACAGTTTTAGCTGGTCAAGTTATTTGTAGTGACCGTAAAAGCAGACTTTTTGTTCTGGCTTGAAAAAGCATTCCCAAATTTGCCATTCTCAAAATAACTAGTTTGTGGTATTTGAGGCCTACTTGAAATCTATCCCAAAAAGAAAATCTTACATTGAAGGTATTGATAGTGTCATTCAGAAAAACCTAAGACACACGCTAGCGTGCTGATAGAAGTGTCATTCTGTGATTAAACCTATAACTGTCACACAGCGCAAAAAAAAAACAGGTCTCACATCTCTATTCAACCAAATCTGCACAGTTTTAGCTGGTCAAGTTATTTGTAGTGACCGTAAAAGCAGACTTTTTGTTCTGGGTTGAAAAAGCATTCCCAAATTTGCCATTCTCAAAATAACTAGTTTCTGGTATTTGAGGCCTACTTGAAATCTATCCCAAAAAGAAAATCTTACATTGAAGGTATTGATAGTGTCATTCAGAAAAACCTAAGACACACGCTAGCGTGCTGATAAAAGTGTCATTCTGTGATTAAACCTATAACTGTCACACAGCGCAAAAAAAAACAGGTCTCACATCTCTATTCAACCAAATCTGCACAGTTTTAGCTGGTCAAGTTATTTGTAGTGACCGTAAAAGCAGACTTTTTGTTCTGGCTTGAAAAAGCATTCCCAAATTTGCCATTCTCAAAATTGTGGTGAACGGGAACAATGAGGAAAACATCTAGTAAGGGACGCGGACGTGGACATGGTCGTGGTGGTGTTAGTGGACCCTCTGGTGCTGGGAGAGGACGTGGCCGTTCTGCCACAGCCACACGTCCTAGTCAACTAACTACCTCAGGTCCCAGTAGCCAGCAGAATTTACAGCGATATTTGGTGGGGCCCAATGCCGTTCTAAGGATGGCAAGGCCTGAGCAGGTACAGGCATTAGTCAATTGGGTGGCCGACAGTGGATCCAGCACGTTCACATTATCTCCCACCCAGTCTTCTGCAGAAAGCGCACAGATGGCGCATGAAAACCAAGCCCATCGGTCTGTAACATCACCCCCATGCATATCAGGGAAACTGTCTGAGCCTCAAGTTATGCAGCAGTCTCTTATGCTGTTTGAAGACTCTGCTGAGTCTGCTGCCAGGGTTTCCCAAGGGCATCCACCTAGCCCTTCCCCAGGGGTGGAAGAGATAGAATGCACTAACGCACAACCACTTATTTTTCCTGATGATGAGGACATGGGAATAACACCTCAGCACGTCTCTGATGATGACGAAACACAGGTGCCAACTGCTGCGTCTTTCTGCAGTGTGCAGACTGAACAGGAGGTCAGGGATCAAGATTGGTTTGCAGACGATGCAGGGGACGATGAGGTCCTAGACCCCACATGGAATGAAGGTCGTGCCACTGACTTTCACAGTTCGGAGGAAGAGGCAGTGGTGAGACCGAGCCAACAGCGTAGCAAAAGAGGGAGCAGTGGGCAAAATCAGAACACCCGCCGCCAAGAGACTCCGCCTGCTACTGACCGCCGCCATCTGGGACCGAGCACCCCAAAGGCAGCTTCAAGGAGTTCCCTGGCATGGCACTTCTTCAAACAATGTGCTGACGACAAGACCCGAGTGGTTTGCACGCTGTGCCATCAGAGCCTGAAGCGAGGCATTAACGTTCTGAACCTTAGCACAACCTGCATGACCAGGCACCTGCATGCAAAGCATGAACTGCAGTGGAGTAAACACCTTAAAAACAAGGAAGTCACTCAGGCTCCCCCTGCTACCTCTTCTGCTGCTGCCGCCTCGGCCTCTTCTGCTGCTGCTGCCGCCGCCTCGGCCTCTTCCTCCACCTATGGAGGAACGTTGGCACCTGCCGCCCAGCAAACATGGGATGTACCACCAACACCACCACCTGCGTCACCAAGCATCTCAACCATGTCACACGGCAGCGTTCAGCTCTCCTTCTCACAAACATTTGAGAGAAAGCGTAAATTCTCACCTAGCCACCCTCGATCCCTGGCCCTGAATGCCAGCATTTCTAAACTACTGGCCTATGAAATGCTGTCATTTAGGCTGGTGGACACACACAGCTTCAAACAGCTCATGTCACTTGCTGTCCCACAGTATGTTGTTCCCAGCCGCCACTACTTCTCCAAGAGAGCCGTGCCTTCCCTGCACATGCAAGTGTCCGATAAAATCAAGTGTGCACTGCGCAACGCCATCTGTGGCAAGGTCCACCTAACCACAGATACGTGGACCAGTAAGCACGGCCAGGGACGCTATATCTCCCTAACTGCACACTGGGTAAATGTAGTGGCGGCTGGGCCCCAGGCGGAGAGCTATTTGGCGCACGTCCTTCCGCCGCCAAGGATCGCAGGGCAACATTCTTTGCCTCCTGTCTCCTCCTCCTCCTACTCAGCTTCCTCCTCCTCTTCACCACCAACTTCAGCACAGCACGGGGTAAACGTCAGCAGGCCATTCTGAAACTCATATGTTTTGGGGACAGGCCCCACACCGCACAGGAGTTGTGGCGGGGTATAGAACAACAGAACGACGAGTGCTTGCTGCCGGTGAGCCTCAAGCCCGGCCTGGTGGTGTGCGATAATGGGCGAAATCTCGTTGCAGCTCTGGGACTAGCCGGTTTGACGCACATCCCTTGCCTGGTGCATGTGCTGAATTTGGTGGTGCAGAAGTTCATTCGCAACTACCCCGACATGTCAGAGCTGCTGCATAAAGTGTGGGCCGTCTGTTCGCGCTTCCGGCGTTCACACCGTGCCGCTGCTCGCCTGTCTGTTCTACAGCGTAACTTCGGCCTTCCCGCTCACCGCCTCATATGCGACGTGCCCACCAGGTGGAACTCCACCTTGCATATGCTGGACAGACTGTGCGAGCAGCAGCAGGCCATAGTGGAGTTTCAGCTGCAGCAGGCACGGGTCAGTCGCACTGCGGATCAGACCCACTTCACCACCAATGACTGGGCCTCCATGCGAGACCTGTGTGCCCTGTTGCGCTGTTTCGAGTACTCCACCAACATGGCCAGTGGCGATGACGCCGTTATCAGCGTTACAATACCACTTCTATGTCTCCTTGAGAAAACACTTAGGGCGATGATGGAAGAGGAGGTGGCCCAGGAGGAAGAGGAGGAAGAGGGGTCATTTTTAGCACTTTCAGGCCAGTCTCTTCGAAGTGACTCAGAGGGAGGTTTTTTGCAACACCAGAGGCCAGGTACAAATATGGCCAGACAGGGCCCACTACTGGAGGACGAGGAGGACGAGGATGAGGAGGAGGTGGAGGAGGATGAGGATGAAGCATGTTCACAGCGGGGTGGCACCCAAAGCAGCTCGGGCCCATCACTGGTGCGTGGCTGGGGGGAAACACAGGACGATGACGATACGCCTCCCACAGAGGACAGCTTGTCCTTACCTCTGGGCAGCCTGGCACACATGAGCGACTACATGCTGCAGTGCCTGCGCAACGACAGCAGAGTTGCCCACATTTTAACGTGTGCGGACTACTGGGTTGCCACCCTGCTGGATCCCCGGTACAAAGACAATATGCCCACCTTACTTCCTACACTGGAGCGTGATAGGAAGATGCGCGAGTACAAGCGCACGTTGGTAGACGCGCTACTGAGAGCATTCCCAAATGTCACAGGGGAACCAGTGGAAGCCCAAGGCGAAGGCAGAGGAGGAGCAAGAGGTCGCCAACGCAGCTGTGTCACGCCCAGCATCTCTGAGGGCAGGGTTAGCATGGCAGAGATGTGGAAAAGTTTTGTCAACACGCCACAGCTAAGTGCACCACTACCTGATACGGAACGTGTTAGCAGGAGGCAACATTTCACTAACATGGTGGAACAGTACCTGTGCACACCCCTCCACGTACTGACTGATGGTTCGGCCCCATTCAACTTCTGGGTCTCCAAATTGTCCACGCGGCCAGAGCTAGCCTTTTATGCCTTGGAGGTGCTGGCCTGCCCGGCGGCCAGCGTTTTGTCTGAACGTGTATTCAGCACGGCAGGGGGCGTCATTACAGACAAACGCAGCCGCCTGTCTACAGCCAATGTGGACAAGCTGACGTTCATAAAAATGAACCAGGCATGGATCCCACAGGACCTGTCCATCCCTTGTGCAGATTAGATATTAACTACCTCCCCTTAACAATATATTATTCTACTCCAGGGCACTTCCTCATTCAATACTATTTTTAATTTCATTTTACCATTATATTGCAGGGCAACCCAAAGTTGAATGAACCTCTCCTCTGTCTGGGTGCCGGGGCCTAAATGTGTGACAGTGGCCTGTTCCAGTGGTGGCTGACGTGAAGCCTGATTCTCTGCTATGACATGAAGACAGATTCTGCGCTGACATAAGGCCAGATTCTCTGTTACGGGACCGCTCTCCTTTGTCTGGGTGCCGGGGCCTAAATGTGTGACAGTGGCCTGTTCCAGTGGTGGGTGACGTGAAGCCTGATTCTCTGCTATGACATGAATACAGATTCTGCGCTGACATAAGGCCAGATTCTCTGTTACTGGACCTCTCTCCTCTGCCTGGGTGCCTGGGCCTAAATGTGTTACAGTGGCCTGTTCCAGTGGTGGCTGACGTGAAGCCTGATTCTCTGCTATGACATGAAGACAGATTCTGCGCTGACATAAGGCCAGATTCTCTGTTACGGGACCGCTCTCCTTTGTCTGGGTGCCGGGGCCTAAATGTGTGACAGTGGCCTGTTCCAGTGGTGGGTGACGTGAAGCCTGATTCTCTGCTATGACATGAATACAGATTCTGCGCTGACATAAGGCCAGATTCTCTGTTACGGGACCTCTCTCCTCTGCCTGGGTGCCTGGGCCTAAATGTGTGACAGTGGCCTGTTCCAGTGGTGGGTGACGTGAAGCCTGATTCTCTGCTATGACATGAATACAGATTCTGCGCTGACATAAGGCCAGATTCTCTGTTACGGGACCTCTCTCCTCTGCCTGGGTGCCTGGGCCTAAATGTGTGACAGTGGCCTGTTCCAGTGGTGGGTGACGTGAAGCCTGATTCTCTGCTATGACATGAATACAGATTCTGCGCTGACATAAGGCCAGATTCTCTGTTACGGGACCGCTCTCCTCTGCCTGGGTGCCTGGGCCTAAATGGGTGACAGTGGCCTGTTCCAGTGGTGGCTGACGTGAAGCCTGATTCTCTGCTATGACATGAAGACAGATTCTGCACTGACATAAGGCCAGATTCTCTGTTACGGGACCGCTCTCCTCTGTCTGGGTGTCGGGGCCTAAATGTGTGACAGTGGCCTGTTCCAGTGGTGGGTGACGTGAAGCCTGATTCTCTGCTATGACATGAATACAGATTCTGCGCTGACATAAGGCCAGATTCTCTGTTACGGGACCTCTCTCCTCTGCCTGGGTGCCTGGGCCTAAATGTGTGACAGTGGCCTGTTCCAGTGGTGGGTGACGTGAAGCCTGATTCTCTGCTATGACATGAATACAGATTCTGCGCTGACATAAGGCCAGATTCTCTGTTACGGACCTCTCTCCTCTGCCTGGGTGCCTGGGCCTAAATGTGTGACAGTGGCCTGTTCCAGTGGTGGGTGACGTGAAGCCTGATTCTCTGCTATGACATGAATACAGATTCTGCGCTGACATAAGGCCAGATTCTCTGTTACGGGACCTCTCTCCTCTGCCTGGGTGCCTGGGCCTAAATGTGTTACAGTGGCCTGTTCCAGTGGTGGGTGACGTGAAGCCTGATTCTATGCTATGACATGAAGACAGATTCTGCGCTGACATAAGGCCAGATTCTCTGTTACGGGACCTCTCTCCTCTGCCTGGGTGCCTGGGCCTAAATGTGTGACAGTGGCCTGTTCCAGTGGTGGGTGACGTGAAGCCTGATTCTCTGCTATGACATGAAGACAGATTCTGCGCTGACATAAGGCCAGATTCTCTGTTACGGGACCGCTCTCCTCTGTCTGGGTGCCGGGGCCTAAATGTGTGACAGTGGCCTGTTCCAGTGGTGGGTGACGTGAAGCCTGATTCTCTGCTATGACATGAATACAGATTCTGCGCTGACATAAGGCCAGATTCTCTGTTACGGGACCTCTCTCCTCTGCCTGGGTGCCTGGGCCTAAATGTGTGACAGTGGCCTGTTCCAGTGGTGGGTGACGTGAAGCCTGATTCTCTGCTATGACATGAATACAGATTATGCGCTGACATAAGGCCAGATTCTCTGTTATGGGACCTCTCTCCTCTGCCTGGGTGCCTGGGCCTAAATGTGTGACAGTGGCCTGTTCCAGTGGTTGGTGACGTGAAGCCTGATTCTCTGCTATGACATGAATACAGATTCTGCGCTGACATAAGGCCAGATTCTCTGTTACGGGACCGCTCTCCTCTGCCTGGGTGCCTGGGCCTAAATGTGTGACAGTGGCCTGTTCCAGTGGTGGCTGACGTGAAGCCTGATTCTCTGCTTTGACATGAAGACAGATTCTGCACTGACATAAGGCCAGATTCTCTGTTACGGGACCGCTCTCCTCTGTCTGGGTGCCGGGGCCTAAATGTGTGACAGTGGCCTGTTCCAGTGGTGGGTGACGTGAAGCCTGATTCTCTGCTATGACATGAATACAGATTCT
Source organism: Bufo bufo (assembly GCF_905171765.1). Lineage (NCBI taxonomy): Eukaryota > Metazoa > Chordata > Amphibia > Anura > Bufonidae > Bufo > Bufo bufo. The sequence goes on from NC_053391.1 coordinate 243,538,048, forward strand.
GCGCTGACATAAGGCCAGATTCTCTGTTACGGGACCTCTCTCCTCTGCCTGGGTGCCTGGGCCTAAATGTGTGACAGTGGCCTGTTCCAGTGGTGGGTGACGTGAAGCCTGATTCTCTGCTATGACATGAAGACAGATTCTGCGCTGACATAAGGCCAGATTCTCTGTTACGGGACCGCTCTCCTCTGTCTGGGTGCCGGGGCCTAAATGTGTGACAGTGGCCTGTTCCAGTGGTGGGTGACGTGAAGCCTGATTCTCTGCTATGACATGAATACAGATTCTGCGCTGACATAAGGCCAGATTCTCTGTTACGGGACCTCTCTCCTCTGCCTGGGTGCCTGGGCCTAAATGTGTGACAGTGGCCTGTTCCAGTGGTGGGTGACGTGAAGCCTGATTCTCTGCTATGACATGAAGACAGATTCTGCGCTGACATAAGGCCAGATTCTCTGTTACGGGACCTCTCTCCTCTGCCTGGGTGCCTGGGCCTAAATGTGTGACAGTGGCCTGTTCCAGTGGTGGGTGACGTGAAGCCTGATTCTCTGCTATGACACGAAGACAGATTCTGCGCTGACATAAGGCCAGATTCTCTGTTACGGGACCGCTCTCCTCTGTCTGGGTGCCGGGGCCTAAATGTGTGACAGTGGCCTGTTCCAGTGGTGGGTGACGTGAAGCCTGATTCTCTGCTATGACATGAAGACAGATTCTGCACTGACATAAGGCCAGGTTCTCTGTTACGGGACCGCTCTCCTCTGTCTGGGTGTCGGGGCCTAAATGTGTGACAGTGGCCTGTTCCAGTGGTGGGTGACGTGAAGCCTGATTCTCTGCTATGACATGAAGACTGATTCTGCGCTGACATGAGGCCAGATTCTCTGCTATGGCATGAAGAGACTGATTCTCTGCTGACATGAAGCCAGATTCTTTGCTATGGCATGAAGAGACTGATTCTCTGCTGACGTGAAGCCAGATTCTCTGCTATGGGACCTCTGTCCAATTGATATTGGTTCATTTTTATTTTTTTTATTTTAATTTTAATTCATTTCCCTATCCACATTTGTTTGCAGGGGATTTACCTACATGTTGCTGCCTTTTGCAGCCCTCTAGCTCTTTCCTTGGCTGTTTTACAGCCTTTTTAGTGCCCAAAAGTTCGGGTCCCCATTGACTTCAATGGGGTTCGGGACGAAGTTCGGGTCGGGTTCGGATCCCGAACTCGAACATTTACGGGAAGTTCGGCCGAACTTCTCGAACCCGAACATCCAGGTGTTCGCTCAACTCAAATACCCATCCAATAACTGCTCCAACTTTTAAACAGAAATCCTAACATAACTAGGATAACAGCTAAACCAGGCTGATATCTGCAAATTGCTTTTCCAGGACAAAAGCCGTTTATCAGAGCAAAGCAGACAGAATTAGCTTTCCTTGCTAGTAGGCCTTGGGGGAACCTCTGGGTGGGTACTATTTATATTATGAAGATCATTAGTGTATTATGAAGACCTATTAGTATGGTTAATGACTATTGTAGGCTAGACAATGCTCCTTTTTTGTTTTTGAGAAAAAAAAAATCTAATATTAGCTACTATCAGAAAGCGTTACCTTTTTTTTCTTTTTTGTTGTGAAAGCTAATATTTATATATATATATATATATATATATATACATATATTGGGTTTTTGGGAAAGATTAAAATTAGCTTGTCTGACAAAAAGAAGGTTAGATAGGTAATCCTTTCTGATGTTAGACATGCTAATTTGCATATATTTTCCCCAGAAACCAAGAGCAATATTGCCTAGCCTACAATAGTCATCACTAGTGTTGAGCGAACAGTTCGAGCATAGTTCGGGTCCGTACCGAATTTTGGGGTGTTCGTGACACGGACCCGAACCCGAACTTTTTCGTAAAAGTTCGGGTTCGGGTTCGTCGTTCGGCATGTATTTTGGCGCATTTTGAAAGGCTGCAAAGCAGCCAATCAACATGCATCATACTACTTGCCCTAAGATGCCATCGCAGCCATGCCTACTATTGGCAAGGCTGTGATTGGCCAAGTGCAGCATGTGACTCAGCCTCTTATAAGCTTGTGCGCACGTCGGGACGTGCTCACTCCCGATGTGAATAGAACAGGGTTAGACGCAGCTGATGCTAGGGCGAGAATAGGCAGGGATAATTGAATAACTGGAAGCAAATTTCTCTCCTCCACCTGTGATTCATCTGAACAACTGCAGCTGAGCTGCTTTTTTGATAGGGATTGGCTATTTTTAGAGTGGCCAGAGTGATTTTTCCATCCACATGTACCCGGGCTGACCGCCGGCCGCCATTTTGCGACTTGTAGTGCTGCAGCAGAAGCTGCCACAGTGTGCATTCCAAAGCTCCAAACAAGTCAGACATCTACACCTGGGATTCAGACCAATAGCGATTTAGCAGCACAGTCCAAGGCTATTTTTTTTAAAGGTTGTGCAGACCATTTTGTGGCACATGTTACTGGGCTGATAGGCGGCGGCTATCTTGGGACTAGTGCTGCAGCACAATCTCTCCCAACGTCCATTAATCACTTGTAATAGTGGTCTGTGCCATAGAAATCCTACATCAGGGACTTGGGTGTGCTTGTGTCACCCCTACTAATACCAGTCCACCTGTAATCCATACAGTGAAAAGCCATAAAGTATTCCAGTGAGGGAATTTTTTTTTTATTTAAAAAAGGCCAAGTTAGTTTATCTGGCGTTCAATATACTAGATACAGTTAGGCCTGCGTTTCATACATCTGGAATTAGCAAACTAATGTGCTGGGGTTGGGAAAACATATATGTACCCATAATAGAATCTGTCAAAGAAAGCGGTACTCACATATAACAGTCATTCCATCTGTAATCCATACAGTCAAAAGACTGAAAGTATTCCAGTGAGGGAATTTTTTTTATTTAAAAAAGGCCAAGTTAGTTTATCTGGCGTTCAATATACTAGATACAGTTAGGCCTGCGTTTCATACATCTGGAATTAGCAAACTAATGTGCTGGGGTTGGGAAAACATATATGTACCCATACTAGAATCTGTCAAAGAAAGCGGTACTCACATATAACAGTCATTCCATCTGTAATCCATACAGTCAAAAGACTGAAAGTATTCCAGTGAGGGAATTTTTATTTTATTTAAAAAAGGCCAAGTTAGTTTATCTGGCGTTCAATATACTAGATACAGTTAGGCCTGCGTTTCATACATCTGGAATTAGCAAACTAATGTGCTGGGGTTGGGAAAACATATATGTACCCATACTAGAATCTGTCAAAGAAAGCGGTACTCACATATAACAGTCATTCCATCTGTAATCCATACAGTCAAAAGACTGAAAGTATTCCAGTGAGGGAATTTTTATTTTATTTAAAAAAGGCCAAGTTAGTTTATCTGGCGTTCAATATACTAGATACAGTTAGGCCTGCGTTTCATACATCTGGAATTAGCAAACTAATGTGCTGGGGTTGGGAAAACATATATGTACCCATACTAGAATCTGTCAAAGAAAGCGGTACTCACATATAACAGTCATTCCATCTGTAATCCATACAGTCAAAAGACTGAAAGTATTCCAGTGAGGGAATTTTTTTTATTTAAAAAAGGCCAAGTTAGTTTATCTGGCGTTCAATATACTAGATACAGTTAGGCCTGCGTTTCATACATCTGGAATTAGCAAACTAATTTGCTGGGGTTGGGAAAACATATATGTACCCATACTAGAATCTGTCAAAGAAAGCGGTACTCACATATAACAGTCATTCCATCTGTAATCCATACAGTCAAAAGACTGAAAGTATTCCAGTGAGGGAATTTTTTTTATTTAAAAAAGGCCAAGTTAGTTTATCTGGCATTCAATATACTAGATACAGTTAGGCCTGCGTTTCATACATCTGGAATTAGCAAACTAATTTGCTGGGGTTGGGAAAACATATATGTACCCATACTAGAATCTGTCAAAGAAAGCGGTACTCACATATAACAGTCATTCCATCTGTAATCCATACAGTCAAAAGACTGAAAGTATTCCAGTGAGGGAAATTTTTTTTTATTTAAAAAAGGCCAAGTTAGTTTATCTGGCGTTCAATATACTAGATACAGTTAGGCCTGCGTTTCATACATCTGGAATTAGCAAACTAATTTGCTGGGGTTGGGAAAACATATATGTACCCATACTAGAATCTGTCAAAGAAAGCGGTACTCACATATAACAGTCATTCCATCTGTAATCCATACAGTCAAAAGACTGAAAGTATTCCAGTGAGGGGATTTTTTTTATTTAAAAAAGGCCAAGTTAGTTTATCTGGCGTTCAATATACTAGATACAGTTAGGCCTGCGTTTCATACATCTGGAATTAGCAAACTAATGTGCTGGGGTTGGGAAAACATATATGTACCCATACTAGAATCTGTCAAAGAAAGCGGTACTCACATATAACAGTCATTCCATCTGTAATCCATACAGTCAAAAGACTGAAAGTATTCCAGTGAGGGAATTTTTTTTATTTAAAAAAAGCCAAGTTAGTTTATCTGGCGTTCAATATACTAGATACAGTTAGGCCTGCGTTTCATACATCTGGAATTAGCAAACTAATGTGCTGGGGTTGGGAAAACATATATGTACCCATACTAGAATCTGTCAAAGAAAGCGGTACTCACATATAACAGTCATTCCATCTGTAATCCATACAGTCAAAAGACTGAAAGTATTCCAGTGAGGGAATTTTTTTTATTTAAAAAAGGCCAAGTTAGTTTATCTGGCGTTCAATATACTAGATACAGTTAGGCCTGCGTTTCATACATCTGGAATTAGCAAACTAATTTGCTGGGGTTGGGAAAACATATATGTACCCATACTAGAATCTGTCAAAGAAAGCGGTACTCACATATAACAGTCATTCCATCTGTAATCCATACAGTCAAAAGACTGAAAGTATTCCAGTGAGGGAATTTTTTTTTTATTTAAAAAAGGCCAAGTTAGTTTATCTGGCGTTCAATGTACTAGATACAGTTAGGCCTGCGTTTCATACATCTGGAATTAGCAAACTAATGTGCTGGGGTTGGGAAAACATATATGTACCCATACTAGAATCTGTCAAAGAAAGCGGTACTCACATATAACAGTCATTCCATCTGTAATCCATACAGTCAAAAGACTGAAAGTATTCCAGTGAGGGAATTTTTTTTATTTAAAAAAGGCCAAGCTAGTTTATCTGGCGTTCAATATACTAGATACAGTTAGGCCTGCGTTTCATACATCTGGAATTAGCAAACTAATTTGCTGGGGTTGGGAAAACATATATGTACCCATACTAGAATCTGTCAAAGAAAGCGGTACTCACATATAACAGTCATTCCATCTGTAATCCATACAGTCAAAAGACTGAAAGTATTCCAGTGAGGGAATTTTTTTTTTATTTAAAAAAGGCCAAGTTAGTTTATCTGGCGTTCAATATACTAGATACAGTTAGGCCTGCGTTTCATACATCTGGAATTAGCAAACTAATGTGCTGGGGTTGGGAAAACATATATGTACCCATACTAGAATCTGTCAAAGAAAGCGGTACTGACATATAACAGTCATTCCATCTGTAATCCATACAGTCAAAAGACTGAAAGTATTCCAGTGAGGGAATTTTTTTTATTTAAAAAAGGCCAAGTTAGTTTATCTGGCGTTCAATATACTAGATACAGTTAGGCCTGCGTTTCATACATCTGGAATTAGCAAACTAATTTGCTGGGGTTGGGAAAACATATATGTACCCATACTAGAATCTGTCAAAGAAAGCGGTACTCACATATAACAGTCATTCCATCTGTAATCCATACAGTCAAAAGACTGAAAGTATTCCAGTGAGGGGATTTTGCTTATAAAAAATAATATATTTCATTGTGGTGCGAGTTGAATCGCAACAATGAAGAAAAATACTATTAAGGGACGAGGACGCGGTCGTGGTGGTGTCCGTGGAGCCTCTGTTGCTGGTAGAGGACGTGGCCGTTCGGCCCCAGGCGCACACAGTAGGGAACGAACTCCCTCAACTAGCCGGCAGAATGTACCGCAATATCTCGTGGGGCACAATGCCGCTCTTAGGATGGTAAGGCCTGAGCAGGTACAGGCATTAATCGATTGGGTGGCCGACAGTGCTTCCAGCACGTTCACCACATGGTCTTCCACCCAGTCTTCTGCGGAAAGCGCACAGGTGGCACCTGAAAACCAAGCCCATCAGTCTGTCACATCACCCCCAAGCATATCAGGGAAACGGTCTAAGCCACAAGTTATGCAGCAGTCTCTTCTTCTGTTTGAAGACTCTGCTTCCAGGGTTTCCCAGGGGCGTCCACCTAGCCCTTCCCCAGTGGAGGAAGACATACCATGCACTGACGCACAACCACTTATGTCTCCAGATGAAGAGGACATGGGAATACCACCACATCAGAGTCACCGACTCTCTGATGATGACGAAACACAGGTGCCCACTGCCGCGTCTTTTTGCAGTGTGCAGACTGAACAGGAGGAGGTCAGGGAGGGAGACTGGGTGGAAGACGATGCAGAGGACGATGAGGTCTTAGACCCCACATGGACTGAAGGTCGTGGCGATGACTTTCACAGTTCAGAGGAAGAGGTAGTGGTGAGACCGAGACAACAGCGAAGCCAAAGAGGGAGCAGGGGGCCAAAGCAGACGAGCCGCCGCCCCCAGAGTTCGCCTGCTACTGGACATCGCCAACAGGGACCCAGCCCCACAAAGGCAGCTTCAAAGAGTTCCCTGGCATGGCACTTCTTTAAACAATGTCCTACCGACAAGACCCGAGTGACTTGCACGCTCTGCCATCAGAGCCTGAGGCGAGGCATTAACGTTCTGAACCTCAGCACAACCTGCATGGCCAGGCATCTACATGCAAAGCATGAACTGCAGTGGGGTACACACCTTAAAAACCAGGCACTCGCTGAGGCTCCCCCTGCTCCCTCTACCGCTGCTGCCTCGGCTTCCGCCTCGAGAGGAATGTTGCCACCTGCCGAGCAGCAAACAGAGGATGTGCCACCGACACCACCACCACCGCCACCGTCAACTAGCGTCTCCACTATATCACACAGCAGCGTTCAGCTCTCAATATCTCAAACCTTAGAGAGGAAGCGCAAATTCCCCCCGAGTCACCCTCGAGCCCTTGGCCTGAACGCCAGCATTTCTAAACTGCTGGCCTTTGAAATGCTGTCATTCCGGCTGGTGGACACAGACAGCTTCAAACAGCTGATGGCCATGGCTGTCCCGCAGTATGTGGTTCCCAGCCGCCACTACTTCTCCAAGACAGCCGTGCCTTCCCTGCACATGCAAGTGTCCGATAAAATCAAGTGTGCACTGCGCAACGCCATTTGTGGCAAGGTCCACCTAACCACAGATACGTGGACCAGTAAGCACGGCCAGGGACGCTATATCTCACTAACTGCACACTGGATGAATGTAGTGGCGGCTGGGCCCCCGGCGGACAGTTCCTTGGCGCACGTCCTTCCGCCCCCTAGGATCGCAGGGCATCATTCTCTGCCTCCTGTAGCCTCCTCCTCCTACTCGGCTTCCTCCTCCACTGCTTCCACCAGCTCATCCGGTCAGCCACACACCTTCACCACCAACTTCAGCACAGCCCGGGGTAAACGTCAGCAGGCCATTCTGAAACTCATATGTTTGGGGGACAGGCCCCACACCGCACAGGAGTTGTGGCGGGGTATTGAACAACAGACCGACGAGTGGTTTCTGCCGGTGGGCCTCAAGCCAGGCCTGGTGGTATGCGATAATGGGCGAAATCTCGTGGCAGCTCTGGGACTAGCCGGTTTGACGCACATCCCTTGCCTGGCGCATGTGCTGAACTTGGTAGTGCAGAGGTTCATTCACCACTACCCCAACATGTCAGAGCTGCTGCATAAAGTGCGGGCCGTCTGTGCGCGCTTCCGCCGTTCACATCCTGCCGCTGCTCGCCTGTCTGCGCTACAGCGGAACTTCGGCCTTCCCGCTCACCGCCTCATATGCGACGTGCCCACCCGGTGGAACTCCACCTTGCACATGCTGGAGAGACTGTGCGAGCAGCAGCAGGCCATAGTGGAGTTTCAGCTGCAGCACGCTCGCGTCAGTCGTACTGCCGAACAGCACCACTTCACCACCAATGATTGGGCCTCCATGCGAGACCTGTGTGCCCTGCTGCGCTGTTTCGAGTACTCCACCAACATGGCCAGTGGCGATGACACTGTTATCAGCGTTACAATACCACTTCTATGTCTCCTTGAGAAAACACTTAGGGCAATGATGTTAGAGGAGGTGGCCCAGGTGGAGGAGGAGGAGGAGGATGAGGGCTCGTTTCTAACACTTTCGGGCCAGTCTGTTCGAAGTGGCTCAGAGGGAGGTTTGTTTAAGCAGCAGAGGACAGGTTCACAAGTCGCCAGCCAAGGCACTGTACTGGAGGACGAGGAGGATGAGGAGGAGGAGGTGGAGGGGGACGAGGATGACGCAAGTTCACAGCGGGGTGGCAGCCCAGGCCCATCACTGGTGCGTGGCTGGGGGGATACGGTGGACGATGACGATACGCCTCCCACAGAGGACAGCTTGTCCTTACCCATGGGTAGCCTGGCCCACATGAGCGAATATATGCTCCAATGCCTGCGCAACGACAGCAGAGTTGCCCACGTTTTAACGTGTGCAGACTACTGGGTGGCCACCCTGCTGGATCCCCGGTATAAAGACAATGTGCCCACTTTAATTCCTGAACTGGAGCACGACCGTAAGATGCGCGAGTACAAGCGCACGCTGATAGAGGCGCTCTTGAGAGCATTCCCACATGTCACAGGGGAACAGGTGGAAGGTGAAGGCAGAGGAGTGGCAAGAGGTCGCCAACGCAGCTGAGTCACGGCCAGCTCATCTGAGGGCAGGGTTAGCATGGCAGAAATGTGGAAAAGTTTTGTCTCCACGCCACAGCTATCTGCACCGACACCTGATACGGAACGTGTTAGCAGGAGGCAGCATTTCACTAACATGGTTGAACAGTATGTCTGCACACCCCTCCACATCCTGACGGATGGTTCGGCCCCATTCAACTACTGGGTTTCGAAATTGTCCACGTGGCCAGAGTTAGCATGTTATGCCTTGGAGGTGCTTTCCTGCCCGGCGGCCAGCGTTTTATCTGAACGCGTATTCAGCACGGCAGGGGGCGTCATTACTGACAAGCGCAGCCGCCTGTCCACAGCCAACGTGGACAAGCTGACCTTCATAAAGATGAACCAGGCATGGATCCCACAGGACCTGTCCCTCCCTTGTGCAGAGTAGTCCTTATTAACTGCCTAAAACATGTCTTGTTGTGCTACGGGCCACTTCTTTATTTGATACAAATTTTATGAAACCCACAGTTGAATGAAACTCTTCTCTGTCTGGGCGCCGGGGCCTAACCAGATGAAAGTGGCCGGTTAAACTAACGGGTGACATGAAGCCATAACCTCTGCCATGCTACCTCTGTCTTCTGTCTGGGTGCTGAGGCCTAAGTCAAATAAAGCGGTCTTCTGCTGTGCTGGGGGATATGAAGCTAATCTCTGACGTCTCTCCTCTGTCTGGGTCCAAAGGCCTAAATCACTGAAAGAGGCCTTCTCCTGTGGTGTGTGATATGATGCCAGAATATGTGCTGTGGGGCCTCTCTCCTCTTCCTGGGTGCAGGGGTCAAAGTAACTCAATGGTGGCTTCTCCTGTGGTGGTTAGTATGATGCCAGAATATGTGCTGTGGGGCCTCTCTCCTCTTCCTGGGTGCAGGGGTCAAAGTAACTCAATGGTGGCTTCTCCTGTGGTGGCTGATATGATGCCAGAATATGTGCTGTGGTGCCTCTCTCCTCTTCCTGGGTGCGGGGGTCAAAGTAACTCAATGGTGGCTTCTCCTGTGGTGGCTGATATGATGCCAGAATATGTGCTGTGGGGCCTCTCTCCTCTGTCTGGGTCCAAAGGCCTAAATCACTGAAAGAGGCCTTCTCCTGTGGTGTGTGATATGATGCCTGAATATGTGCTGTGGTGCCTCTCTCCTCTTCCTGGGTGCGGGGGTCAAAGTAACTCAATGGTGGCTTCTCCTGTGGTGGCTGATATGATGCCAGAATATGTGCTGTGGTGCCTCTCTCCTCTTCCTGGGTGCGGGGGTCAAAGTAACTCAATGGTGGCTTCTCCTGTGGTGGCTGATATGATGCCAGAATATGTGCTGTGGGGCCTCTCTCCTCTTCCTGGGTGCAGGGGTCAAAGTAACTCAATGGTGGCTTCTCCTGTGGTGGTTAGTATGATGCCAGAATATGTGCTGTGGGGCCTCTCTCCTCTTCCTGGGTGCAGGGGTCAAAGTAACTCAATGGTGGCTTATCCTGTGGTGGCTGATATGATGCCAGAATATGTGCTGTGGTGCCTCTCTCCTCTTCCTGGGTGCGGGGGTCAAAGTAACTCAATGGTGGCTTCTCCTGTGGTGGCTGATATGATGCCAGAATATGTGCTGTGGGGCCTCTCTCCTCTTCCTGGGTGCAGGGGTCAAAGTAACTCAATGGTGGCTTCTCCTGTGGTGGTTAGTATGATGCCAGAATATGTGCTGTGGGGCCTCTCTCCTCTTCCTGGGTGCAGGGGTAAAAGTAACTCAATGGTGGCTTCTCCTGTGCTGATTGATATAAAGCTGATGGTTGTGCCATCTGACATGGTTGCCAGGGTCTGATTCAATAAGGGCCTACTCCTGTGGTGGGTGATCTAAATGCCTGATTCTCTGCTGTGAAACCTCTCTCCTCCGTCTGGGTGTAGGGGTCAAAGTCTTTCAAAGTCGCCTTCTCCTGTGCTGATTGATATGAAGCTGATGGTTGTGCCATCTGACATGGTTGCCGGGGTCCCATTAAATTGTGGCCTACTCCTGTGGTGGTTGATATGATGCCTGATTCTCTGATGTGGAACCTCTCTCCTCTGTTTGGGTGAAGGGGTCAAAGTAACTAAATGGTGGCTTCTCCTGTGGTGGCTGATATGATGCCAGAATATGTGCTGTGGGGCCTCTCTCCTCTTCCTGGGTGCAGGGGTCAAAGTAACTCAATGGTGGCTTCTCCTGTGGTGGTTAGTATGATGCCAGAATATGTGCTGTGGTGCCTCTGTCCTCTTCCTGGGTGCGGGGGTCAAAGTAACTCAATGGTGGCTTCTCCTGTGGTGGCTGATATGATGCCAGAATATGTGCTTTGGTGCCTCTCTCCTCTTCCTGGGTGCGGGGGTCAAAGTAACTCAATGGTGGCTTCTCCTGTGGTGGCTGATATGATGCCAGAATATGTGCTGTGGGGCCTCTCTCCTCTTCCTGTGTGCAGGGGTCAAAGTAACTCAATCGTGGCTTCTCCTGTGGTGGCTGATATAATGCCAGAATATGTGCTGTGGGGCCTCTCTCCTCTTCCTGGGTGCAGGGGTCAAAGTAACTCAATCGTGGCTTCTCCTGTGGTGGCTGATATGATGCCAGAATATGTGCTGTGGTGCCTCTCTCCTCTTCCTGGGTGCAGGGGTCAAAGTAACTAAATGGTGGCTTCTCCTGTGGTGGCTGATATGATGCCAGAATATGTGCTGTGGTGCCTCTCTCCTCTTCCTGGGTGCAGGGGTCAAAGTAACTAAATGGTGGCTTCTCCTGTGGTGGCTGATATGATGCCAGAATATGTGCTGTGGTGCCTCTCTCCTCTTCCTGGGTGCAGGGGTCAAAGTAACTAAATGGTGGCTTCTCCTGTGGTGGCTGATATGATGCCAGAATATGTGCTGTGGGGCCTCTCTCCTCTTCCTGGGTGCAGGGGTCAAAGTAACTCAATGGTGGCTTCTCCTGTGGTGGTTAGTATGATGCCAGAATATGTGCTGTGGGGCCTCTCTCCTCTTCCTGGGTGCAGGGGTCAAAGTAACTCAATCGTGGCTTCTCCTGTGGTGGCTGATATGATGCCAGAATATGTGCTGTGGTGCCTCTCTCCTCTTCCTGGGTGCAGGGGTCAAAGTAACTAAATGGTGGCTTCTCCTGTGGTGGCTGATATGATGCCAGAATATGTGCTGTGGTGCCTCTCTCCTCTTCCTGGGTGCAGGGGTCAAAGTAACTCAATGGTGGCTTCTCCTGTGGTGGCTGATATGATGCCAGAATATGTGCTGTGGTGCCTCTCTCCTCTTCCTGGGTGCGGGGGTCAAAGTAACTCAATGGTGGCTTCTCCTGTGGTGGCTGATATGATGCCAGAATATGTGCTGTGGGGCCTCTCTCCTCTTCCTGGGTGCAGGGGTCAAAGTAACTCAATGGTGGCTTCTCCTGTGCTGATTGATATAAAGCTGATGGTTGTGCCATCTGACATGGTTGCCAGGGTCTGATTCAATGGGGGCCTACTCCTGTGGTGGGTGATCTAAATGCCTGATTCTCTGCTGTGAAACCTCTCTCCTCCGTCTGGGTGTAGGGGTCAAAGTCTTTCAAAGTCGCCTTCTCCTGTGCTGATTGATATGAAGCTGATGGTTGTGCCATCTGACATGGTTGCCGGGGTCCCATTAAATTGTGGCCTACTCCTGTGGTGGCTGATATGATGCCAGAATATGTGCTGTGGGGCCTCTCTCCTCTTCCTGGGTGCAGGGGTCAAATAAACTAAATTGTGGCCTACTCCTGTGGTGGTTGATATGATGCCTGATTCTCTGATGTGGAACCTCTCTCCTCTGTTTGGGTGAAGGGGTCAAAGTAACTAAATGGTGGCTTCTCCTGTGGTGGCTGATATGATGCCAGAATATGTGCTGTGGTGCCTCTCTCCTCTTCCTGGGTGCGGGGGTCAAAGTAACTCAATGGTGGCTTCTCCTGTGGTGGCTGATATGATGCCAGAATATGTGCTGTGGTGCCTCTCTCCTCTTCCTGGGTGCGGGGGTCAAAGTAACTCAATGGTGGCTTCTCCTGTGGTGGCTGATATGATGCCAGAATATGTGCTGTGGTGCCTCTCTCCTCTTCCTGGGTGCAGGGGTCAAAGTAACTAAATGGTGGCTTCTCCTGTGGTGGTTGATATGATGCCTGATTCTCTGCTGTGAAGCCTCTCTCCTCCATCTGGGTGTAGGGGTCAAAGTCTTTCAAAGTCGCCTTCTCCTGTGCTGATTGATATAAAGCTGATGGTTGTGCCATCTGACATGGTTGCCAGGGTCTGATTCAATGGGGGCCTACTCCTGTGGTGGGTGATCTAAATGCCTGATTCTCTGCTGTGAAACCTCTCTCCTCCGTCTGGGTGTAGGGGTCAAAGTCTTTCAAAGTCGCCTTCTCCTGTGCTGATTGATATGAAGCTGATGGTTGTGCCATCTGACATGGTTGCCGGGGTCCCATTAAATTGGGGCCTACTCCTGTGGTGGGTGATCTAAATGCCTGATTCTCTGCTTTGAAACCTCTCTCCTCCGTCCGGGTGTAGGGGTCAAAGTCTGTCAAAGTCGCCTTCTTCTGTGCTGATTGATATAAAGCTTATGCTTGTGCCATCTGACATGGTTGCCGGGGTCTGATTCAATGGTGGCCTACTCCTGTGGTGGGTGATCTAAATGCCTGATTCTCTGCTGTGTAACCTCTCTCCTCCGTCTGGGTGTAGGGGTCAAAGTAACTAAATGGTGGCCTACTCCTGTGGTGGGTGATATGATGCCTGGTTCTCTGCTGTGGGACCTCTCTCCTCTGTCTGGGTGCTGTGGTCAAAATAATAGTAAGTGACCTTCTCCATTGGTGGGTGACTTGAAGCCTGATTCTGTGCTATGGGACCTCACTCCAATTAATATTGTTTAATTTTTATTTATTTTATGTTAACTCATCATTTCCCTATCTACATTTGTTTGCAGGGGATTTAACTACATTTTGCTGCCTTTTGCAGCCCTCTAGCCCTTTCCGGGTGTGTTTTACAGCCTTTTTAGTGCCCAAAAGTTCGGGTCCCCATTGACTTCTATGGGGTTCGGGATGAAGTTCGGGTCGAGTTCGGATCCCGAACCCGAACATTTTTCGAAAGTTCGGCCGAACTCGTCGAACCCGAACATCCAGGTGTTCGCTCAACTCTAGTCATCACATATATTTACTGGTCTCCTTAATATAAATACTATCCACCAAGGGATCCCCTAAGGCCTCTAAGCTAGAAATGTTGAGTGATTGTTTTGCACAGATGAAAAGTTGTTGTTTTTTGTCTTAGAAGAGCTATTTGCAGATGTGAGGCTTTTTAGCTAGTATCCTAGTTGTTATGCAAGTGGGTGTGGACCCACTGCGCCACTGACTGGCTATCCTCTGGAGGGGCATGACTAAGCAACAGGCTGGTATTCACTAAAGCCTCTGATGGTGAGGATAAGCTTGGGCCATCAGGGTAGTTGCCAGGTGTCACTCCATGGCAGTCCCTGAGTCAGTGGCAGCTGACCAGGGGGTCAAAGATACCAGTGCAAGCACTGAGGGGACGTACGTGGTCAGGAAGCCTGGGGTCAGGGCAGGCAGCGATCAAGCAAGGTCCATAAATGAAGTCTGATGTCAGAGGCAGGAGGCTAACAGGCAAAATCCGATAATTTAAAAAGCAGGGTCAGGTACCTAGCAAAACAGAACTTGAAAAACACCTTCACACTAGACAAGCTAGTGACCATGATTTGCTCAGGCATCTTCCTGTGGTAGGAAGCACCTTTAAATACCTCCTGCAAGCCAGCTATTGGGTGGTGAGACAGATGGCGTGTACGTGCTGCCTCGCAAGGGAAGAGAGACACACCCATGCAAGCCCTAACAAACAATACAGGTCTCCAGCAGGAAGTAAGCTCTGGCATGGAGCAACAGTTAAGCTACCTGCTGCCTGCGCTTGTCAGCACGGCGCATGGCAGCCGGAGGGAAAGAGCGAGCCGGAGCCCGGCGGCTTGCCTGCAGGTAGGGACAGTGGCACATACTGCAGGCTAACAGTACCCCCACACCTTATACCCCCTCTCCTCAGGGCCTGGCCCTAGACAAAAATTTCTTTAGAAGGAGATGGGCATTGATGTTCTCTCTAGGTTCCCAAGATCTTTCCTTAAGGGCCAGACCCCTTTTAATGCACAAGAAACAGGGTTTTGCCTCTACTCTTCTTCATCCCCAGAATAGCTTTCACCTTATAGATGTTTTCATCACTGACTGCAACAGGAGCTGAGACAGGTCTTTTGACTAAAGGATTCAGGATGACAGGTTTCAGCAGTGAGACGTGGTAGGAATTCGGTCCCCGGAGAGAGGCTGGCAGCTTAAGCTTGTAGGAAACATCATTAATTTGTTTGAGGATCTGAAATGGACCAATGAAGCGTGGACCCAATTTGTAAGAGGGCATTTTAAGCCTGATGTATTTGGAGGCAAGCCACACTTTACCACCAGGATGGAACTTAGGAGAATCTCTAAGTTTTTTATCTGCAGCCTCCTTCATGTGCACAGAAGCCTCTTTCAGAGCTGCCCTGGTATCCTCCCAGATTTTAGAGAACTCTCTTAAAGTTGCATCCGCTGCAGGGGTACAAGAAGCAGAAGACACCGGGAGTGGGATGTTAGGTTGTTGATAGGCTTGAGTGAACCCAAACTGTAAAGTTCGGGTTCGTACCGAACTTTAGGATTTTTGGACCCCGGACCCGAACATTTCAGTATAAGTTCGGGTTCGGTGTTCGGCGATTTATTGGCGCTTTTTGAAAAGCTGCAGAGCAGCCAATCAACAAGCGTTTAACTCTGTGCCCTTAGAAGCCATCACAGCCATACCTACTAATGGCATGGCTGTGATTGGCCAGTACAGCATGTGACCCAGCCTCTATATAAGCTGGAGTCACGTAGCGCTTCACGTCACTCTGCTGTGCTTAGTGTAGGGATAGGATGCTGCTGCTGTGAGGGAGAGATTAGGAAAGAATCTTTAATCTGAAGTGCTTGTTAACTCAGCGATCTACATAGATTTAGTTTTGTGGGTGCAGTGCACAATCTTTTTACCATGCCCTGAGCCCTATGACAGAGAAAAATAACTTTTATCCGTCTGTTAGTTAGGTAGGCGGTAGCGGCCATTTTATGCAAGCTCAGTGCACCAGCACAGCATATGTGCTTTTGTGACATTCAAATACAAGCTTGAAATACTGCAATAATAATTGGGTTTGAAAAAAATACAAATTTTTCCCAAACCCCCGATCTTGGGCCTCTGCCGCATTTGTCAGTGTGCAATTTAAGCTAGAAATACAGCAATAATATTCTGGGTTTTAAAAAACAGCCTTTTTGGGCAAAAGGCAACATTTTACAGCCCTGGCTGCATCTGTACGTGTGAAATTCAAGCGTTATATACTGCTGTCATATTCTGTTTAGAGTTGAGCGAACACCTGGATGTTCGGGTTCGACGAGTTCGGCCGAACTTTCGAAAAATGTTCGGGTTCGGGATCCGAACTCAACCCGAACTTCATCCCGAACCCGAACCCCATAGAAGTCAATGGGGACCCGAACTTTTGGGCACTAAAAAGGCTGTAAAACACACCCGGAAAGGGCTAGAGGGCTGCAAAAGGCAGCAAAATGTAGTTAAATCCCCTGCAAACAAATGTAGATAGGGAAATGATGAGTTAACATAAAATAAATAAAAATTAAACAATATTAATTGGAGTGAGGTCCCATAGCACAGAATCAGGCTTCAAGTCACCCACCAATGGAGAAGGTCACTTACTATTATTTTGACCACAGCACCCAGACAAAGGAGAGAGGTCCCACAGCAGAGAACCAGGCATCATATCACCCACCACAGGAGTAGGCCACCATTTAGTTACTTTGACCCCTACACCCAGACGGAGGAGAGAGGTTACACAGCAGAGAATCAGGCATTTAGATCACCCACCACAGGAGTAGGCCACCATTGAATCAGACCCCGGCAACCATGTCAGATGGCACAAGCATAAGCTTTATATCAATCAGCACAGGAGAAGGCGACTTTGACAGACTTTGACCCCTACACCCGGACGGAGGAGAGAGGTTTCAAAGCAGAGAATCAGGCATTTAGATCACCCACCACAGGAGTAGGCCCCAATTTAATGGGACCCCGGCAACCATGTCAGATGGCACAACCATCAGCTTCATATCAATCAGCACAGGAGAAGGCGACTTTGAAAGACTTTGACCCCTACACCCAGACGGAGGAGAGAGGTATCACAGCAGAGAATCAGGCATCATATCAACCACCACAGGAGAAGCCACCATTTAGTTACTTTGACCCCTGCACCCAGGAAGAGGAGAGAGGCACCACAGCACATATTCTGGCATCATATCAGCCACCACAGGAGAAGCCACCATTGAGTTACTTTGACCCCCGCACCCAGGAAGAGGAGAGAGGCACCACAGCACATATTCTGGCATCATATCAGCCACCACAGGAGAAGCCACCACTGAGTTACTTTGACCCCCGCACCCAGGAAGAGGAGAGAGGCACCACAGCACATATTCTGGCATCATATCAGCCACCACAGGAGAAGCCACCATTGAGTTACTTTGACCCCCGCATTCAGGAAGAGGAGAGAAGCACCACAGCACATATTCTGGCATCATATCAGCCACCACAGGAGAAGCCACCATTGAGTTACTTTGACCCCCGCACCCAGGAAGAGGAGAGAGGCACCACAGCACATATTCTGGCATCATATCAGCCACCACAGGAGAAGCCACCATTTAGTTACTTTGACCCCTTCACCCAAACAGAGGAGAGAGGTTCCACATCAGAGAATCAGGCATCATATCAACCACCACAGGAGTAGGCCACAATTTAATGGGACCCCGGCAACCATGTCAGATGGCACAACCATCAGCTTCATATCAATCAGCACAGGAGAAGGCGACTTTGAAAGACTTTGACCCCTACACCCAGACGGAGGAGAGAGGTTTCACAGCAGAGAATCAGGCATTTAGATCACCCACCACAGGAGTAGGCCCCCATTGAATCAGACCCTGGCAACCATGTCAGATGGCACAACCATCAGCTTTATATCAATCAGCACAGGAGAAGCCACCATTGAGTTACTTTGACCCCTGCACCCAGGAAGAGGAGAGAGGCCCCACAGCACATATTCTGGCATCATATCAGCCACCACAGGAGAAGCCACCATTGAGTTACTTTGACCCCCGCACCCAGGAAGAGGAGAGAGGCACCACAGCACATATTCTGGCATCATATCAGCCACCACAGGAGAAGCCACCATTGAGTTACTTTGACCCCTGCACCCAGGAAGAGGAGAGAGGCCCCACAGCACATATTCTGGCATCATACTAACCACCACAGGAGAAGCCACCATTGAGTTACTTTGACCCCTGCACCCAGGAAGAGGAGAGAGGCCCCACAGCACATATTCTGGCATCATATCAGCCACCACAGGAGAAGCCACCATTGAGTTACTTTGACCCCCGCACCCAGGAAGAGGAGAGAGGCACCACAGCACATATTCTGGCATCATATCAGCCACCACAGGAGAAGCCACCATTGAGTTACTTTGACCCCCGCACCCAGGAAGAGGAGAGAGGCACCACAGCACATATTCAGGCATCATATCACACACCACAGGAGAAGGCCTCTTTCAGTGATTTAGGCCTTTGGACCCAGACAGAGGAGAGAGGCACCACAGCACATATTCTGGCATCATATCAGCCACCACAGGAGAAGCCACCATTGAGTTACTTTGACCCCTGCACCCAGGAAGAGGAGAGAGGCCCCACAGCACATATTCTGGCATCATATCAGCCACCACAGGAGAAGCCACCATTTAGTTACTTTGACCCCTGCACCCAGGAAGAGGAGAGAGGCACCACAGCACATATTCTGGCATCATTTCAGCCACCACAGGAGAAGACACCATTTAGTTACTTTGACCCCTTCACCCAAACAGAGGAGAGAGGTTCCACATCAGAGAATCAGGCATCATATCAACCACCACAGGAGTAGGCCACAATTTAGTTTATTTGACCCCTGCACCCAGGAAGAGGAGAGAGGCCCCACAGCACATATTCTGGCATCATATCACACACCACAGGAGAAGGCCTCTTTCAGTGATTTAGGCCTTTGGACCCAGACAGAGGAGAGAGGTCAGAGATTAGCTTCATATCCCCCAGCACAGCAGAAGACCGCTTTATTTGACTTAGGCCTCAGCACCCAGACAGAAGACAGAGGTAGCATGGCAGAGGTTATGGCTTCATGTCACCCGTTAGTTTAACCGGCCACTTTCATCTGGTTAGGCCCCGGCGCCCAGACAGAGAAGAGTTTCATTCAACTGTGGGTTTCATAAAATTTGTATCAAATAAAGAAGTGGCCCGTAGCACAACAAGACATGTTTTAGGCAGTTAATAAGGACTACTCTGCACAAGGGAGGGACAGGTCCTGTGGGATCCATGCCTGGTTCATCTTTATGAAGGTCAGCTTGTCCACGTTGGCTGTGGACAGGCGGCTGCGCTTGTCAGAAATGACGCCCCCTGCCGTGCTGAATACGCGTTCAGATAAAACGCTGGCCGCCGGGCAGGAAAGCACCTCCAAGGCATAACATGCTAACTCTGGCCACGTGGACAATTTCGAAACCCAGTAGTTGAATGGGGCCGAACCATCCGTCAGGATGTGGAGGGGTGTGCAGACATACTGTTCAACCATGTTAGTGAAATGCTGCCTCCTGCTAACACGTTCCGTATCAGGTGTCGGTGCAGATAGCTGTGGCGTGGAGACAAAACTTTTCCACATTTCTGCCATGCTAACCCTGCCCTCAGATGAGCTGGCCGTGACACAGCTGCGTTGGCGACCTCTTGCCACTCCTCTGCCTTCACCTTCCACCTGTTCCCCTGTGACATGTGGGAATGCTCTCAAGAGCGCCTCTATCAGCGTGCGCTTGTACTCGCGCATCTTACGGTCGCGCTCCAGTTCAGGAATTAAAGTGGGCACATTGTCTTTATACCGGGGATCCAGCAGGGTGGCCACCCAGTAGTCTGCACACGTTAAAACGTGGGCAATTCTGCTGTCGTTGCGCAGGCATTGGAGCATATATTCGCTCATGTGGGCCAGGCTACCCATGGGTAAGGACAAGCTGTCCTCTGTGGGAGGCGTATCGTCATCGTCCACCGTATCCCCCCAGCCACGCACCAGTGATGGGCCTGGGCTGCCACCCCGCTGTGAACTTGCGTCATCCTCGTCCCCCTCCACCTCCTCCTCCTCATCCTCCTCGTCCTCCAGTACAGTGCCTTGGCTGGCGACTTGTGAACCTGTCCTCTGCTGCTTAAACAAACCTCCCTCTGAGCCACTTCGAACAGACTGGCCCGAAAGTGTTAGAAACGAGCCCTCATCCTCCTCCTCCTCCTCCACCTGGGCCACCTCCTCTAACATCATTGCCCTAAGTGTTTTCTCAAGGAGACATAGAAGTGGTATTGTAACGCTGATAACAGTGTCATCGCCACTGGCCATGTTGGTGGAGTACTCGAAACAGCGCAGCAGGGCACACAGGTCTCGCATGGAGGCCCAATCATTGGTGGTGAAGTGGTGCTGTTCGGCAGTACGACTGACGCGAGCGTGCTGCAGCTGAAACTCCACTATGGCCTGCTGCTGCTCGCACAGTCTCTCCAGCATGTGCAAGGTGGAGTTCCACCGGGTGGGCACGTTGCATATGAGGCGGTGAGCGGGAAGGCCGAAGTTCCGCTGTAGCGCAGACAGGCGAGCAGCGGCAGGATGTGAACGGCGGAAGCGCGCACAGACGGCCCGAACTTTATGCAGCAGCTCTGACATGTTGGGGTAGTGGTGAATGAACCTCTGCACCACCAAGTTCAGCACATGCGCCAGGCAAGGGATGTGCGTCAAACCGGCTAGTCCCAGAGCTGCCACGAGATTTCGCCCATTATCGCATTCCACCAGGCCTGGCTTGAGGCCCACCGGCAGAAACCACTCGTCGGTCTGTTGTTCAATACCCCGCCACAACTCCTTTGCGCTGTGGGGCCTGTCCCCCAAACATATGAGTTTCAGAATGGCCTGCTGACGTTTACCCCGGGCTGTGCTGAAGTTGGTGGTGAAGGTGTGTGGCTGACCGGATGAGCTGGTGGAAGCAGTGGAGGAGGAAGCCGAGTAGGAGGAGGAGGCTACAGGAGGCAGAGAATGATGCCCTGCGATCCTAGGGGGCGGAAGGACGTGCGCCAAGGAACTGTCCGCCGGGGGCCCAGCCGCCACTACATTCATCCAGTGTGCAGTTAGTGAGATATAGCGTCCCTGGCCGTGCTTACTGGTCCACGTATCTGTGGTTAGGTGGACCTTGCCACAAATGGCGTTGCGCAGTGCACACTTGATTTTATCGGACACTTGCATGTGCAGGGAAGGCACGGCTGTCTTGGAGAAGTAGTGGCGGCTGGGAACCACATACTGCGGGACAGCCATGGCCATCAGCTGTTTGAAGCTGTCTGTGTCCACCAGCCGGAATGACAGCATTTCAAAGGCCAGCAGTTTAGAAAGGGCTCGAGGGTGACTCGGGGGGAATTTGCGCTTCCTCTCTAAGGTTTGAGATATTGAGAGCTGAACGCTGCTGTGTGATATAGTGGAGACGCTAGTTGACGGTGGCGGTGGTGGTGGTGTCGGTGGCACATCCTCTGTTTGCTGCTCGGCAGGTGGCAACATTCCTCTCGAGGCGGAAGCCGAGGCAGCAGCGGTAGAGGGAGCAGGGGGAGCCTCAGCGAGTGCCTGGTTTTTAAGGTGTGTACCCCACTGCAGTTCATGCTTTGCATGTAGATGCCTGGTCATGCAGGTTGTGCTGAGGTTCAGAACGTTAATGCCTCGCCTCAGGCTCTGATGGCAGAGCGTGCAAGTCACTCGGGTCTTGTCGGTAGGACATTGTTTAAAGAAGTGCCATGCCAGGGAACTCTTTGAAGCTGCCTTTGTGGGGCTGGGTCCCTGTTGGCGATGTCCAGTAGCAGGCGAACTCTGGGGGCGGCGGCTTGTCTGCTTTGGCCCCCTGCTCCCTCTTTGGCTTCGCTGTTGTCTCGGTCTCACCACTACCTCTTCCTCTGAACTGTGAAAGTCATCGCCACGACCTTCAGTCCATGTGGGGTCTAAGACCTCATCGTCCTCTGCATCGTCTTCCACCCAGTCTCCCTCCCTGACCTCCTCCTGTTCAGTCTGCACACTGCAAAAAGACGCGGCAGTGGGCACCTGTGTTTCGTCATCATCAGAGAGTCGGTGACTCTGCTGTGGTGGTATTCCCATGTCCTCTTCATCTGGAGACATAAGTGGTTGTGCGTCAGTGCATGGTATGTCTTCCTCCACTGGGGAAGGGCTAGGTGGACGCCCCTGGGAAACCCTGGAAGCAGAGTCTTCAAACAGAAGAAGAGACTGCTGCATAACTTGTGGCTCAGACCGTTTCCCTGATATGCTTGGGGGTGATGTGACAGACTGATGGGCTTGGTTTTCAGGTGCCACCTGTGCGCTTTCCGCAGAAGACTGGGTGGAAGACCATGTGGTGAATGTGCTGGAAGCACTGTCGGCCACCCAATCGATTAATGCCTGTACCTGCTCAGGTCTTACCATCCTAAGAGCGGCATTGGGCCCCACGAGATATTGCGGTACATTCTGCTGGCTAGTTGAGGGAGTTCGTTCCCTACTGTGTGCGCCTGGGGCCGAACGGCCACGTCCTCTACCAGCAACAGAGGCTCCACGGACACCACCACGACCGCGTCCTCGTCCCTTAATAGTATTTTTCTTCATTGTTGCGATTCAACTCGCACCACAATGAAATATATTATTTTTTATAAGCAAAATCCCCTCACTGGAATACTTTTAGTCTTTTGACTGTATGGATTACAGATGGAATGACTGTTATATGTGAGTACCGCTTTCTTTGACAGATTCTAGTATGGGTACATATATGTTTTCCCAACCCCAGCACATTAGTTTGCTAATTCCAGATGTATGAAACGCAGGCCTAACTGTATCTAGTATATTGAACGCCAGATAAACTAACTTGGCCTTTTTTAAATAAAAAAAATCCCCTCACTGGAATACTTTCAGTCTTTTGACTGTATGGATTACAGATGGAATGACTGTTATATGTGAGTACCGCTTTCTTTGACAGATTCTAGTATGGGTACATATATGTTTTCCCAACCCCAGCACATTAGTTTGCTAATTCCAGATGTATGAAACGCAGGCCTAACTGTATCTAGTATATTGAACGCCAGATAAACTAACTTGGCCTTTTTTAAATAAAAAAAATCCCCTCACTGGAATACTTTCAGTCTTTTGACTGTATGGATTACAGATGGAATGACTGTTATATGTGAGTACCGCTTTCTTTGACAGATTCTAGTATGGGTACATATATGTTTTCCCAACCCCAGCACATTAGTTTGCTAATTCCAGATGTATGAAACGCAGGCCTAACTGTATCTAGTATATTGAACGCCAGATAAACTAACTTGGCCTTTTTTAAATAAAAAAAATCCCCTCACTGGAATACTTTCAGTCTTTTGACTGTATGGATTACAGATGGAATGACTGTTATATGTGAGTACCGCTTTCTTTGACAGATTCTAGTATGGGTACATATATGTTTTCCCAACCCCAGCACATTAGTTTGCTAATTCCAGATGTATGAAACGCAGGCCTAACTGTATCTAGTATATTGAACGCCAGATAAACTAACTTGGCCTTTTTTAAATAAAAAAAAAATTCCCTCACTGGAATACTTTCAGTCTTTTGACTGTATGGATTACAGATGGAATGACTGTTATATGTGAGTACCGCTTTCTTTGACAGATTCTAGTATGGGTACATATATGTTTTCCCAACCCCAGCACATTAGTTTGCTAATTCCAGATGTATGAAACGCAGGCCTAACTGTATCTAGTATATTGAACGCCAGATAAACTAACTTGGCCTTTTTTAAATAAAAAACATTCCATCACTGGAATACTTTCAGTCTTTTGACTGTATGGATTACAGATGGAATGACTGTTATATGTGAGTACCGCTTTCTTTGACAGATTCTAGTATGGGTACATATATGTTTTCCCAACCCCAGCACATTAGTTTGCTAATTCCAGATGTATGAAACGCAGGCCTAACTGTATCTAGTATATTGAACGCCAGATAAACTAACTTGGCCTTTTTTAAATAAAATAAAAATTCCCTCACTGGAATACTTTATGGCTTTTCACTGTATGGATTACAGGTGGACTGGTATTAGTAGGGGTGACACAAGCACACCCAAGTCCCTGATGTAGGATTTCTATGGCACAGACCACTATTACAAGTGATTAATGGACGTTGGGAGAGATTGTGCTGCAGCACTAGTCCCAAGATGGCCGCCGCCTATCAGCCCAGTAACATGTGCCACAAAATGGTCTGCACAACCTTTAAAAAAAATAGCCTTGGACTGTGCTGCTAAATCGCTATTGGTCTGAATCCCAGGTGTAGATGTCTGACTTGTTTGGAGCTTTGGAATGCACACTGTGGCAGCTTCTGCTGCAGCACTACAAGTCGCAAAATGGCGGCCGGCGGTCAGCCCAGGTACATGTGGATGGAAAAATCACTCTGGCCACTCTAAAAATAGCCAATCCCTATCAAAAAAGCAGCTCAGCTGCAGTTGTTCAGATGAATCACAGGTGGAGGAGAGAAATTTGCTTCCAGTTATTCAATTATCCCTGCCTATTCTCGCCCTAGCATCAGCTGCGTCTATCCCTGTTCTATTCACATCGGGAGTGAGCACGTCCCGACGTGCGCACAAGCTTATAAAGAGGCTGAGTCACATGCTGCACTTGGCCAATCACAGCCTTGCCAATAGTAGGCATGGCTGCGATGGCATCTTAGGGCAAGTAGTATGATGCATGTTGATTGGCTGCTTTGCAGCCTTTCAAAATGCGCCAAAATACATGCCGAACGACGAACCTGAACCCGAACTTTTACGAAAAAGTTCGGGTTCGGGTCCGTGTCACGAACACCCCAAAATTCGGGACGGACCCGAACTATGCTCGAACTGTTCGCTCAACACTAATTCTGTTATTAAAAAAAACACCCATTTTGGTGCAAAGTACTTAATATTGCAGCCTTTGCTGCATCTGTGATTGTTAAAAACAAGCTTGAAATATTTAAATAATTTTCTGGGTTTTAAAAAAACACCCATTTTTGGCAATACCCTCCATCTGGGGCCTCTGCCGTATTAGTCAGTGTGCAATTTAAGTTAGAAATACAGCTATAATTTTCTGGGTTTTAAAAAACACCCATTTTGGGCAAAATACTTAATTTGCAGCCTTGTCTGCATCAGTTCGTGTGAAATTCAAGCATTATATATTGCTGTCATATTCTGTTATTTAAAAAAAACACCCATTTTGGGCAAAGTACTTAATATTGCAGCCTTTGCTGCATCTGTGATTGTTAAAACAAGCTTGAAATACTTCAATAATTTTTTGGCTTTTAAAAAACACCCATTTTGGGCAAAATACTTAATTTGTGGCGTTGTCTTCATCTGTCAGTGTGAGATACACGCTTTAGATACTTCTGTGCTATTCTGGTATTTAAAAAAAATAAAAAATTTTAGGCAAAATACTTAATTTGTGGCCTTGTCTGCATCTGTATGTTTAAAATGCAAGCGTTATATACTGCTGTCATATTCTGTTATTAAAAAAACACCAATTCTGGGCAAAGTACTTAATATTGCATCCTTTTCTACATCTGTGATTGTTAAAAACAAGCTTGAAATACTTCTATATTTTCTGGGTTTTAAAAAACACCCATTTTGGGCAAAATACTTAATTTACGGCCTTGTCTGCATCTGTCAGTGTGAGATACACGCTTTAGATACTGCTATGCTATTTTGCTATTAAAAAAAACACCCATTTTGGGCAAAAATCTTAATTTGAGGCCTTGTCGGCATCTGTACGTGTGAGATACATGCTTTAGATACTGTTGTTCTATTCTATTAAAATAACACCCATTTAGGGCAAAAATTTTAACTTTGCTGCCTTTGCCGCATCTGTCATTAGAGATGTCCCGAACTATTTGCCGGCGAACAGTTCCTGGCGAACATCGCTTGTTCGCGTTCGCCGAGGCGGGCGAACATATGCGATGTTCGGTCCTCCCCTTATACGTCATCATTGAGCAAATTTTGACCCTGTACCTCACAGTCAGCAAACACATTCCAGCCAATCAGCAGCATACCCTCCCTCCCAGACCCTCCCACCTCCTGGACAGCATCCATTTTAGATTCATTCGGAATCTGCAGTGTTAGTGAGAGCAGGGAGAGTGCTGCTGGAGCTGATTTAATAGGGAAATCGTTAGCTAGGCCAGTGTTCTGTGTCCACTCCAGTCCTTAAAGACTCATCTGATCTGCTGTAAGGACAGCGTCCTGACAACACCCCAAAAAGCCCTTTTTAGTCTGTTTTTTTTTTTTTTTTTTCCCCCAATGTAATATAATTGAAGTTGCCTGCCAGAGTGTGTGACAGGCCCACATCGTGAACTGTGCCCACTACTGCCAGTGCCCAGTGCCGCCACTCATATCTGGTGTCACAGTAGCTTGCATTTAAAACAGTAAAACACTTTTTTCACTGTAATATAATTGCAGTTGCCTGCAAGCGTGTGTTTCAGGCCCACAGCGTGTACTGTGTCCACTACTGCCAGTGCCCAGTGCCACCACTCATATCTGGTGTCACAGTAGCTTGCATTTAAAACAGTAAAACAATTTTTTCACTGTAATATAATTGCAGTTGCCTGCAAGCGTGTGTTTCAGGCCCACAGCGTGTACTGTGCCCACTACTGCCAGTGCCCAGTGCCACCACTTATATCTGGTGTCACAGTAGCTTGCATTTAAAACAGCAAAACAATTTTTTCACTGTAATATAATTGCAGTTGCCTGCAAGCGTGTGTTTCAGGCCCACAGCGTGTACTGTGCCCACTACTGCCAGTGCCCAGTGCCACCACTCATATCTGGTGTCACAGTAGCTTGCATTTAAAACAATAAAACAATTTCTTCACTGTAATATAATTGCAGTTGCCTATCAGCGTGTGTCAGACCCACAGCGTGTACTGTGCCCACTACTGCCAGTGCCCACGACTCATATCTGGTGTCACAGTAGCTTGCACGCATAGTACCACTAATCGAAAAAAAAAATGACAGGCAGAGGCAGGGGCAGTCGTGGTCATGGTGCTGTGATTTCCTTTGGCCCTAGAATAATGCCCAGTGTTCAGAGGCCACATACCCTGAACTTGAAAAGTTCTGAGGACATAGTTGACTGGCTAACACAGGACACCCAATCTTCTACAGCTTCCGCTCGGAACCTTGACGCACCATCCTCCTCCAGCTCAGCTTCGGGCACCTCTCAAGTTACCACTCGCCCGCCTGCCGCCACCACCAACACTAGCACCACAGCTGCTTCACTTGATCTGTCAGAGGAGTTATTTACACATCAGTTGGAAGAAATGAGTGATGCGCAACCATTATTGCCAGAGGATGTAGATAACAGGGATATGTCTCAGCCAGGCAGCATTACACACATGGACATACTGTGTGATGATGATGATGTTGTACCTGCTGCTGCTTCCTTTGCTGAGTCGTCAGATAAAACTAAAACGGTTGATGATGACGATGTGTCCGTGGATGTCACGTGGGTGCCCGCTCGAAGAGAAGAAGAACACGGGGAAAGTTCAGATGGGGAGACAGAGAGGAGGAGGAGACGAGTTGGAAGCAGGGGGAGGTCGCTGCAAGGAGCTAGTGGCACAGTCAGACAGCATGTATCGGCACCCGGGGTCAGCCAGACAGCACGCCAATCAACGCATGCTGTTGCCACCACCAGAATGCCGTCATTGCAAAGCTCAGCAGTGTGGCATATTTTTTGTGTGTCTGCCTCTGATAACAGCGATGCCATTTGCAACCTGTGCCAAAAGAAACTGACTCGTGGGAAGTCCAACACCCACCTAGGTACAACTGCTTTGCGAAGGCACATGATCTCACATCACAAACGCCTATGGGATCAACACATGAAGAGTTCAAGAAGCACACAAACTCAAAGCCACCATCCTCCTCCTTGTCCAGCATCTTCAGCCACGTCAACCACTGCTGTCCTTCTTGCCCCCTCTCAACCATCCGCCACTCCGCCTCTCACCTTCAGCAGTTCCTGCTCATCTGCCCACAGTCAGGTGTCTGTCAAGGAAATGTTTAAGCGTAAGAAGCCAATGTCATAGAGTCACCCCCTTGCCCGGCGTCTGACAGCTGGCTTGTCGGAACTCTTAGCCCGCCAGCTATAACCATACAAGCTAGTGGAGTCTGAGGCCTTCAAAAAATTTGTAGCTATTGGGACACCGCAGTGGAAGGTACCCGGCCGAATATTTTTTTCACAAAAGGCAATCCCCAACCTGTACTCTATTGTGGAAAAGGAAGTCATGGCATGTCTGGCACACAGTATTGGGACAAGGGTCCATCTGACCACTGATACCTGGTCTGCAAAGCACGGTCAGGGCAGGTATATCATGTACACTGCACATTGGGTAAACCTCCTGACGGCTGCCAAGCATGAAATGGGTGGCTCTGCAGAGAAGTTGGTGACACCGCCACGACTTGCAGGCAGGCCTGCTGCCACCTCCTCTACTCCTCCTACTCCATCCTCTTCGCTAACCTCCTCGGCTGAGTTCTCTTCTGCTGCTGCGTCTTGCTCCACATCAACTGCACCCCCCCCCAGCTCCCCAGGGGCTATTCCACATCCCGGATACGACAGTGTCACGCCGTCTTGGGGTTGACTTGCCTGAAAGCAGAGAGTCACACCGGACCAGCACTCCTGTCCGCCCTGAATGCACAGGTGGATCAGTGGCCGACTCCACACCAACTGGAGATCGGCAAAGTGGTGTGTGACAACGGAAGCAATTTGTTGGCGGCATTGAATTTGGGCAAGTTGACACATGTGCCGTGCATGGCACATCTGTTGAATCTGATCGTACAACACTTTGTGCGTAAGTACCCAGGCTTACAGGACATCCTCAAGCAGGCCAGGAAGGTGTGTGGCCTTTTCAGGCATTCCTACACGGCCATGGCACACTTTTCCGATATTCAGAGGTGAAACAACATGCCAGTGAGGCGCTTGATTTGCGACAGCCCGACACGGAATTCAATACTCCTAATGTTCGACCACCTGCTCAAACAATAAAAAGCCGTCAATGAGTATTTGTATGACCGGGGTGCTAGGACAGCCTATGCAGAGCTGGGTATTTTTTTGCCACGTTACTGGATGCTCATGTGCAATGCCTGTAGGCTCATCCGTCCTTTTGAGGAGGTGACAAACCTAGTCAGTCGCACCGAAGGCACCATCAGCGACATCATCCCATTTGTTTTCTTCCTGGAGCGTGCCCTGTGAAGAGTGCTGGATCAGGCCGTAGATGAGCGTGAGGAGAAAGAGGAAGAGTTGTGGTCACCATCACCACCAGAAACAGCCTTATCAGCATCGCTTGCTGGACCTGCGGCAACGCTGGAAGAGGAGTCTGAGGAAGAGGAGTCAGAGGAGGAATGTGGCTTTGAGGAGGTGGAAGACCAACCACAGCAGGCATCCCAGGGTGCTCGTTGTCACCTATCTGGTACCCGTGGTGTTGTACGTGGCTGGGGGGAAGAACAGACCTTCAATGACATCAGTGAGGACGAGGAACGGGACATGAGTAGCTCGGCATCCAACCTTGTGCAAATGGGGTCTTTCATGCTGTCATGCCTGTTGAGGGACCCTCGTATAAAAAGGCTGAAGGAGAACGACCTGTACTGGGTGGCCACGCTACTAGACCCCCGATATAAGCAGAAAGTGGCTGAAATGTTACCGAATTACCAGAAGTCGGAAAGGATGCAGCAATTCCAAAACAAGTTAAAAAGTATGCTTTACACAGCGTATAAGGGTGATGTCACAGCACAACAGGAATCTACCAGGGGAAGAGGTGAAAGTAATCCTCCTCCTACCACAACCACGCCGGCAAGGACAGGACGCTTTACAGACGTGTTGTTGATGGAGGACCTGCAGAGCATTTTAAGTCATACACATCGCCACAGCCCTTCGGGATCCAGCCTTAGAGAACGACTCGACCGACAGGTAGCAGACTACCTCGCCTTAACTGCAGATATCGACACTCTGAGGAGCGATGAACCCCTTGACTACTGGGTGTGCAGGCTTGACCTGTGGCCTGAGCTATCCCAATTTGCGATATAACTTCTGGCCTGCCCCGCATCAAGTGTCCTGTCAGAAAGGACTTTCAGTGCAGCAGGAGGTATTGTCACTGAGAAGAGAAGTTGCCTAGGTCAAAAAAGTCTAGATTACCTCACCTTTATTAAGATGAGTGAGGCATGGGTCCCGAAGGGACTGACAGTGGGGGATGCATTTGACTAAAAAAGGCCTGATGAGATGCCTTGGGCTAAAAATGGTCCACACGCTGCTGTATTTAATCTCTGCATGCCGGATGACTTGCGTGACTTCTCCGCCACTAACTAGGGTTCCAGCCGCAATGTTTTAGTGCACTTTCTGCCTGGAAAACATCAATTTTTCCGACCGCTGATACAGCAGCGGCTGCAACAATACCTAATTTTTCAGGCATGTGTACATGCCTAATTTTTCTGGCCTCTGGTGCTGCACTGTGGCTGCAAAAACAAAACAACAAAAAAAGGCACATTCATGTGTCAATTCCCCATCGTGATCGTTACCTTGTTGTGGTGAAGGGGCTTGGGTATCACAATGAAGCGACCACCTCTATGAGTGTGTTGGCAATGGCAATGGTGGCACACCCCAGATGATAAGGTCGTTGCTTTATTGTGAACAGACCAAAAGCGATCGGCTGGATAATTTTGCATAGAAAAAACATTAATTTTCTTTGTGATCATCTAAGGTGATCATTAAAGCCTACCAGGCCAACAATGGGCCCACACTGCAGAATCATTGTTTTCTGGGTCACTTAACTGTCACTGAACTACCTCAGCACGACCATAGGCTTTGAAAAACCGCCATCGCCTGCAATCTCACAAACGTGCGCACGAGCACAGTCATCACTACACCAAGACTGACGCATAGAGGAATAAAATTTATGTCATGAGTGTGTCAACTATTGACAACTCTTTGCAGTTGTCTAAACTCTATTCGATACACGTCCCCTGATAGGGGACGTAACAGGGATTAAACTGATAGGAATAGTACTACTTAACATACCACTCATATTGGGTGGCACATTACAGTGCATGGCGCACGCGCAGTGCCCCAAATTGGAACTTAGAGGACCGACCAAGCATCTTTTTCCATCTCCCGGTTCCTAAAATCTATTCCATACACGTCCCCTGATAGGGGACGTAACAGGGATTAAACTGATAGGAATAGTACTACTTAACATACCACACATATCGGGTAGCACAGTACATTGCACGGCGCACGCGCAGTGCCCCAAATTGGAAGTAAGAGGACCGACCAAGCATCTTTTTCCATCTCCCGGTTCCTAAAATCTATTCCATACATGTACCCTGATAGGGGACGTAACAGGGATTAAACTGATAGGAATAGTACTACTTAACATACCACTCATATCGGGTAGCACAGTACATTGCACGGTGCACGCACAGTGCCCCAAATTGGACGTAAGAGGACCGACCAAGCATCTTTTTCCATCTCCCGGTTCCTAAAATCTATTCCATACACGTCCCCTGATAGGGGACATAACAGGGATTAAACTGATAGGAATAGTACTACTTAACATACCACTCATATCAGGTAGCACAGTACATTGCACGGCGCACGCGCAGTGCCCCAAATTGGAAGTAAGAGGACCGACCAAGCATCTTTTTCCATCTCCCGGTTCCTAAAATCTATTCCATACACCACACCGGCCCCTGATAGGGGACAAAACAGAGATTAAACTGTTAAGAACAGATTTTTAAAATTTCAAAAACAGAGGACAGCCTCTGCGGAGCTGGGTATTTTTTTGCCGCAACATCATCGACCTCATCCCATTTGCATTTTTTCTGGAGCATGCCCTGTGAAGAGTGCTGGATCAGGCCGTAGATGAGCATGAAGAGGAAGAGTTGTGGTCACCATCACTACCAGAAGCAGCCTTGTCGTCGTCGATTGCTGGACCTGCGGCAACCAGAGAGAGGAGTCTGAAGAAGAGGAGTCAGAGGAGGAAGGTGGCTTTGAGGAGGTGGAAGACAAACCACAGCAGGGGTCCCAGGGGGCTTGTTGTCACCTTTCAGGGACCCTTGGTGTTGTACGTAGCTGGGTGGAGGAAGAGACCTTCAATGACGTCAGTGAGGACAAGGAACGGGACATGACTAGCTTGGTATCCAACCTTGTGCAAATGGGGAGTTTGCGGTTGTGCAAATGGACTGTTTGCGGTTGTTTGCGGTGCGTTAAACGGGGAGTTTGGTCTGTCACTGTGAAGCGGGCGTAACCCATACACTACCTGATCGATACAACATCATACCTGATCGTATACACACACTGGATGTTTTAAAGCACGTTATTCCAAACTATTCAGGAATGTTAGGTGATTTATGCCCTTTATGGATTAAAACCCGACTCTGCGTCAACTACGTAATTTTCTTTGGGAGTTTTGCCATGGATCCCCCTCCGGCATGCCACAGTCCAGGTGTTAGTCCCCTTGAAACAACTTTTCCATCACTATTGTGGCCAGAAAGAGTCCCTGTGGGTTTTAAAATTCTCCTGCCTACTGAAGTCTATGGCGGTTCGCCCGTTCGCGAACATTTTGTGGAAATTCGCGTTCGCCATTCGCGAACAGAAAATTTTATGTTCGCGACATCTCTATCTGTCATTGTGAGATACACCCTTTACATACTGCTGTGCTATTCTGGTATTAAAAATTTAGATACTGTTGTGCTATTCTGGTATTAAAAAAACACCCATTTTTGGCAAAAATCTTAATTTACGGCCTTGTCTGCATCTGTACATGTGAGATACACGCTTTAGATACTGTTGTTCTATTCTGCTATTAAAAAAACACTGATTTAGGGCAAAAATCTTAATTTACGGCATAGTCTGCATCTGTATGTGTACGATACATGCTTTAGATACTGTTGTTCTATTCTGCTATTAAAAAAACACCCATTTAGGGCAAAAATCATTATTTTGCAGACTTTGCTGCATCTGTCATTGTGAGATACACACGTTAGATACTGTTGTTCTTTTTGGGCAAGATCCTAAATTTTTTAAATATGAGAACTGCGTCAAATAAGGGATGTGTCCCCGGTCGTGGTGCTGCTGGTGGAGCTCCTGTTGCAGGGAGAGGACATGGTTGATCTGTGCCAGCTACACGGACAAGTGAAACACCTTCCTCAGGTGCGAGTAGGAGACAGAACCTGCTGCAGTATTTGGTCGGGCCTAATGGGTCTCTACGAATGGTGAGGCCAGAACAAGTACAGGCGATAGTAGATTAGGTTGCTGACAGTGCCTCCAGTTCCTTCACATTGTCTCCCACCCAGTCTCCTGCTGAAAGATCAGAGTTAACACCTACAGCCGATGTCCATTAGTCCTTCACCTCACCCCCTTGTAAATCAGCCAAGCAGTCTGAGCCCCAAGTCATGCAGCAGTCTCTTCTGTTTTTTGATGACTCTTCTAGCAGGGTTTCCCAGGGCCATCCACCTAGCTCTGCCCCAGAAGTGGAAGAGATTGAGTGCACCGATGCCCAACCACTTATCTTTCAAGATGAGTACATGGGAGGACCACCGCAGCACGTCTCGGATGATGACGGAACACAGGTGCCAACTGCTGCGGCTTTCGAAAGTGTGCAGACCGACAAGGAGGGCAGGGGTGAAGACTGGGTGGAAGATGATGTGGAGTACGATGAGGTCTTTGACCCCACATGGAATCAAGGTCATGTGAGTGACCTGTGTAGTTCGGAGGAAGAGGCGGTAGTCGCACAGAGCAACCAGCACAGCAGAAGAGTGTCACGGATGGTTATGCAGAAAACTAGAAGTCACAAAAAAAGATCCAACTGACTTGATCCCAAACTAAGGAACATATGGGTGAGCCCTACAAAAGCCCTAGAGCTCTCCCTGACTGCTCAGCCCATGCAAAGATCTTAATGATAGAAAGCCCCCGTACCTAGACTGAGTAACCCCTGAAAACCCTACAATAGTGAGGGGACACAACCACCGGCTCCCTGCACTCAATACGGAGGGAGTCAGGGTCACAAATAAAGGAATAGACTTATCTGAGGAACCAGCAGTTGCAGCATCTAGCAGGGAGCACAATCCAGGAAGTGGTATAAACCGCAAACTGAAGCAGTATGGGAGAGGATATAAAGGGAGGTGATCACTGCTAATAGATGACAGCTGGGAGAGGGAGGAGAGATGACAAAACGAAACCAAAACAATAGAACATCATGCAAGAGGTACTGAAGAACGTCTGTCAGAACCTCTCAGAGATCTGGCGGTGACAAAGAGGGAGCAGGGTGCAAAAGCGGAGCGGCCGTCCCCTAGACAGTACTCCTGCTACTGCCCACCGCAGCAAGGGACCGAGCACACCAAAGCCAGCTCCAAGGAGTTTCCTGGCGTGGCAGTTCTTCAGACAATGTTCTGACGACAAGACACGAGTGGTTTGCAATCAGAGCCTGAAACGAGGCATAAACGTTCTCAACCTGAGCACAACGTGCATGACCAGGCATCTAAGTGCAAAGCAAGAGCTGCAGTGGAGTAGACACCTCAAAAACCTGCTTCCTCTTCTGCTGCAGTCTCGACCTCTTCATCCACCTCTGAAGTGACAGTGACACCTGCCACCACGCAAACAGAGGATCTCCCAGCAACACCACCACCTGGGTCACCAAGCATTTCCACAATGTCCCACGGAAGCGTTCAGCTCTCCATCTCCCAAACACTGGAGCGGAAGAGGAAGTACCCCCCTACCCACCCGCGATCCCTGGCCCTAAATGCCAGCATTTCAAAATTATTGTCCTTTGAAATGCTGTTAATCCGTCTGGTGGAGACTGAGAGATTTAAAAGCCTTATGGCGGTGGCTGTCAGAGATACCGGTGCAAGCACTGAGGGGAAGTACGTGTTCAGGAAGCCCGGGGTCAGGGCAGGCAGCGATCAAGCAAGGTCTGTAAACAAAGTCCGATGTCAGAGGCAGGCGGCAAACAGGCAAAAAACGATAATTCCAAAAGCAGGGTCCGATACATAGCAAAGCAGAACTTGAAAAACACCTTCACACTTGGAACTAGACAAGCTAGTGACCATGAGTTGCTCAGGCATCTTCCTGTGGTAGTAAGCGCCTTTAAATACCTCCTGCAATCCAGCCATTGAATGGTGAGACAGAGGGAGTGTACGAGCTGCCTCACAAGGGAGGAAAGGTCTCCGGCAGGAAGTAAGCTCTGGCATGGAGCAACAGTTGAGCTACCTGCTGGCCAAACTTGTCAGCACGGTGCATGGCAGCAGGTGCGAAAGAGGGAGCCCGGCAGCCATGCCCGCGGGTAGGGGCAGCAGCGCTGGCATGGACCGCAGGGCTAACACTAGTTTTGCTAGGTAGCCTTTTTGAAAGGCTGAACAATTATTGGATAGTTTTGCTTTATCTGCAAATGTGAAGCTTTTTTTTTTTTATCCTTTTGGAATGCAAGCTGAATTGCATATTTTTTAATTTTTTTTATTATTTCAAAGGTTTTTATTGTGTTTCTTTACAGCAGTTACAACCATCAATCAGTCTCATATTATTCAAGCATGAAACATCTAGGTTATACAAGTCTTGCATTACAGGACTGAATCACATATATATCTTTAATCCAGAATCTAAAAGCAGAGTACTAAACCAGAACATAAATAATACTTAAATGAAAACACACAGTAAAAATCGGAACACGAACAAAAGGTGTCCAAGTGAGTGACAGCGATTTTCAAAGATAGTGTGTCCTAACGGTCAATATCTGGCTAGTTGTCAACACTAGAGGATGACGGAAGACTATTCCCACTTGTCATGGTTTATCTAGGTCACATACCAGCGACTAGACATCCATGCCATCTATACAGAGTGGAATTTTGACATGGAGGACTGCTGTGTGGCATTTTCTTATACATACAGGTGGAATTCACCAGAGCAACCACCTCGGCTAACATGGGAGTTTGGGGGCTTTTACAATGTCGGTTGATGACCAATTTAGTTGCCATAAGTATGTGAGTTGTCACTATTCTATACGGACGAGCTAATCTGTCAATATCTATAAAGAGAAGTGCCATCTCTGGTGTTATTTCTAGTCTGTGGGAGGTAATTTCAGCTATAAGAGCTTTAGTAAAGTTCCACAGCGGGGAAATCTTAAGACAGGGCCATAGTATGTGAAGGAGTGATCCCCTACTTCCACATCCCCTCCAGCAATCAGGAGGCGAGGTAGGAAACATTATATGGAGTCTGGTGGGTGTTTAGTACCATCTCAAACTGGTATTAAATATTGCTTCCTGGTGTGCCACACAACAGAAAGCAATGGTAAAAGTACGAAAGGCAGTATGCAATTGGTCAAGTGAGAAAGACTTTTGCAGATCAGTTTCCCACTTCACCAAGGGAGATTGCTTGTCCCATCCTTTTACCTGGATGAGGAGGTTATAGAAGAGATTCCCTCCTTCCTAGGGAATCTCTCATGGAGGTATCTTACAGCTACTTTAGGAATGTATAGTAAGGTTCCCTTATTTATCCTGAGGAAGGATCTAATATGCAGGAACTTATATAATTCCCAATGGGGAATCTGATAGGTATGTATATAGGAGAAGGACAACATATTTTCTAGACCTCTCATATCCTGAGCTGTTTTAATGCCCTGGTTAGTCCAGGTCTGGAGATCCAGTCCAGGCCTATGATCTGTCAAGCAAGCTATAGATAAGGTGGAGGCAGGTATAGTCCTCTTGTCAGTTGACACATCTAAATAATTTTTCAGTGGGGAGCGGAGGATAGAGGTTGAATGAGGTCTTCTCTATCAAAACTCAGAGTTGTGCCACCAGTGGACTAGTTGGTCTAGTAGGCAATAATGTTTCAGGTTCGGTACCCACAGTTCTCCCTTAGTTTTGTGCATGGTTAGAGTTTAGCATGTCACTCTAGGGTATTTGGATTCTCAAATGAAGTCCATCATCTGTCTTCAGGCTTTCCAAAAGAAAGACTCTGGGATATGGATAACAGACGGTTCTGAAGAGGTAAAGGAGCTTGGGCAGGAGCAGCATTTTATAAGCCGCCACTTTGCCAAACCACAAGATCAGGCAGGACTTCATGTTCCTGATGTCCTTCTACAGTCCCTCGAGTAGGGGGGAAAATGAGTGTGGAGCGTCCGCGATGTGGGATAGGTAGTATGATATACTTTCCCATCGCCAATTTAGAGGGAATAGGTCTTTGAGCTGCGACAGCTGATCAGGGGGAACATTTACTGGTAGACTCTGGGACTTATTTAAGTTCAGTTTGTAGTAGGAGACTCGGCCAAAAGTATCTAAGAGGTTAAATGCTCTTTGAAGGGAGGTCCTAGGGTTGGTACAAATGACAATAATGTCATCTGCAAAGAGCGCAAGCTTGTGCTCTTTGGATCCCACTATAATGCCCGTTATGATTATTTTTTTATACTTTGCGAAATAGCGATTATTTTGCTATATAGAAGGTGTCTGCAGTGACTTGTGACATCTGTGCAGCAATACCTTCTGTGTGTCAGGGGCAGAGATAGGAAGAATATTAGTGAAAACAATAATTTTTCTCCCATAATCTATCCACATTTTTGCTGTCACGTGACTTGCATGATCTGTGCTTCAACACCTTATGTGGTTGTCAGGGCCAGATACAGGGAAAAATTATAATACAGAAAACAATTTTTTTCCCCCCATAATTTATCTACATTTTTGCTGTCAACGGTGTAATCCGTGAATTGTGTGATCTGCGCTTCAATACCTTGTGTGGTTATCAGGCCCAGATATATAGGGAGAAAATTATAATACAGAAAACACTATTTTTCTTCCCATAATCTATCCACATTTTCGCTGTCAACGGTGTAATCCGTGAATTACGTGATCTGTGCTTCAACACCTTGTGTGGTTGTCAGGCCCATATATAGAGAGAAATTAAAAATCTAGAAAAAAAAAATTCTCCCATAATCTGTCCACATTTTTGCTGTCAACTGTGTAATCCGTGAATTGTGTGATCTGCGCTTCAACACCTTATGTGGTTGTCAGGCCCAGATATAGGGAAAAAATTATTATACAGAAAACGCTATTTTTTTCCAATAATCTATCCACATTTTTGCTGTAAACGGTGTAATCCGTGAATTGCGTGATCTGTGCTTCAACACCTTGTGTGGTTGTCAAGCCCAGATATAGTGAAAAAAAATATATATATAAACTACATCAGAAAACAGTGTCTGTACTGCAGATTCCAATAATCTGGGCCTAAAATAGTGTCCATACTCTGTGGTGTCCTGTGACATACTGTATACTGTCCTGCATCCGAAAACGGTGTCTCTAGCGTACAGTAAAAAAATCTGCGCCACATCTAGTGACAAAACCATTAATATGAAGAAGGCGAGCACTAAGGGACGGGGAAGTGGGCGCGATGCTGATGGTGCACGCAGAGGCCGTGGCTCTGGGCGCAATAAAAATGTGCCTTCTGCCAGTGCACCAAAAAAATTATAATAATCCATTGTACCCAGCTTCATGTCCAACTTAGCTGGGCTGTGCAGGACAACACTGTCCAAGTTGGACCAGTGCGAACAGTTGGTCGGTTGGATTGATGAAAATAATGCTTCCAGAATCTGGTCAACCGAATCCTCACTCTGATCATCCTTCCTCCCAACATAGAGAGGCCTGCCAAACGAATGATCCCACACTCGGATATTCCGAGGAGCTCTTTCCAGCGCCACTATTACATTTGGCCCTCGCACCCAGCACGCTTGAAGAGGGACCTGAGATATTGTGCACTGATTCCCAACCTCTTGAGCCTTCACAGTCTCAAGAAGATGACGGTGGTGAACGGCAATCATTCATTCATGAGGTGGATGATGATGAGGCACAGTTGTCAATCACTGAGCTTGTGGTTAGGTCAAGTCAGGAGGATGAGCAGAGTGAGGAAGTGGAAGAGGAGGTGGTTGACGATGAGGTCACTAACCCAACATGGGAAGGTGAAAAGCTGAGCGAGGACAGCAGTACAGAGGGGGAGGGATCCGCAACTGTTACACCGTTACATGCGTAAATCTACTTTGCCAAGGGGTAGGTGTTTAGCAGCATGGCACTTTTTTTAGGAAAGTGCAGACGACAAAAAAGTGGTAGTTTGCAACATGTGCCGTACCAAAATGAGCCGGGGCGTGAACACTAGAAACCTCACCACCACCACCAGCATGATCCTCCACATGGCATCCAAGCACCCTAACAAGTGGGCCGAACCCCTGGATCCACAATCTGGGTCTGCGTGTCACATCACTGTCTCCTCTTCCCCTGTGTTACGCACTGCTGGCCAATCCCCTGTCTTAGGCTCAGGCCTGGATGCCCCTCACCCTGCACTTGGACCTCCGCATGAACCATCAGCAACAACATCCACTTCCCTGTCCTAGCGCAGTATCCAAATGTCCATAACACAGTCATTTGAACGCAAACGCAAATACCCACCCTCCCACCCACCCACAGGCCAAAGCACTAGATGCGCAACTTTCCAAATTACTGGCCCTTGAAATGTTGCCATTTAGGCTTGTGGACACTGAGGCCTTCTGCAGCCTGATGTTGGCGGCCGTCCTTTGGTACGCAGTCCCCAACGGCCACTATTTTACATGGTGTGCCGTGCCCGCCTTACAACAGCATGTGTCCCAGAACATCACCCGTGCCCTGACCAACGCAGTTACTAGGAAGATCCACTTAACCACGGACACATGGACAAGTGCTGGTGGCCAGGGATGCTACATTTACCTGACGGCACACTGGGTGAATGTTGTGGAGGACAGGAGTGAGTCGTTCCCTGGGATGGCACGGGTGCTACCCACACCCAGGATTGCGGGCCCTACGTCCATCAGGGTCTCCGCCAGCAGCTATGTTACTGGCTCCAACCCCCACTTCTCCTCCGCCCCCTCCTCCTCCACTTCCACCTCCAGCAGCAGTCAGCCATCCGTCGCTAGCTGGAAGCAGTGTAGCAGTGCTGTGGGTAAGCGTCACCAGGTCGTGCTAAAGTTGATCTGTTTAGGGGACAAACAGCATACCGCCACAGAGCTTTGGCAGGGTATAAAGGGCCAGAACGAGCTGTGGCTCTCACCACTCAACCTACAACCAGGCATGGTTGTGTCTGACAATGGCCGTAACTTGGTGGCGGCTTTGGAGCTCGGCAACCTGACACATATCCCATGACTAGCCCACATGTTAAACTTAGTGGTTCAGCGGTTTATCAAAACCTACCCTAATTTGCCAGAGCTACTAGTGAAGGGGCACCGCGTGTGTGTCCATTTCCGCAAGTTGTCCACAGCTTCAGCCGTTCTGTAAACTCGGCAGCAGTGCTTGCGGCTTCCAGCTCACTGACTGTTGTGCGACGTAAGCAAGCGCTGAAACTCTACGTTCCACATGTTGGCTAGAGGGCAGTTGTGGTCGTCGCCTTTCGAGTCAACTGCCACTATTCACAAGCGAGGAGTGGGCATTGATGTCAGACCTCTGTGAGGTTTTAAAAAACTTTGATGAATCCACACAGATGGTTAGTGGTGATAACGCTATTATCAGCGTAACCATCCCACTGCTGTGTCTACTCAAACGATCGCTGCTCACAATTAAGGACGATGCTCTGTATGTGGCAGATGAGGAAATGGGGGAGGACATTACACAGGGGGATAGCCAGTTCGTCTTCTCAGCGCAAATTGGACCATGAAGAGGAGGAGGAGCTGGAAACAGTTGACTCTGCTACAGAGGGTAGTACCCATGGAACTTTAATTCCATCTGTTCAGCGTGGATGGGCAGAAGAGGAGGAGGAGGATGCGGAGATGGAGAGTCATCCTGATGTCGACATCGACATCTTGCCTGTTGGTACTCTGGCACACATGGCTGACTTCATGTTAGGCTGCCTTTCCCGCGACCCTCGCGTTATACGCATTTTAGATAACACAGATTACTGGGTGTTCACCCTTTTCGACCCCCGCTACAAAGAGAACTTCTAATTTCTAATTCCTGCTGTGGAGAGGACGAGTAAAATGGTGCAATACCAGAAGGTACTTATTGAGAGATTGCTCCAAAATTTTCCATCTGACAACGCGGCCGGCAGAGTCCGTACTTCCTTAGGAAACCGAGGAAGGGAGACAAGGGGAACACACAGCAGTTCCAACAAAGGCAGGGCAACACTCTCCAAGGCATGGGAAACTTTCATGACACCCCGCCAGCAACTTCACCCTGAAGGCCTAGTGCTACAAGGAGGGAAAAGTTTTGGAAGATGGTGAAGGAATACATAGCAGACCGTGTCAGCGTCCTCAATGATCCCTCAGTGCCTTACAATTACTGGGTGTCAAAGCTGGACACGTGGCACGAACAGGCGCTCTACGCCTTGGAGGTACTGGCCTGCCCTGCCGACAGCATTTTGTCTGTGCGGGTATTTAGTGCTACTGGTGGCATTATAATAGATATGCGTATCCACCTGTCAACTGAAAATGCTGACAGGTTGACTGACTCTCATAAAAATGACCAAGGCCTGGACTGACCCTGAATTCTCGACTCCACCAGAGGAAAGCTGATGAACATAAAGGCAATTTCAATCTATGATTTATAATGTACTCAATCTACTGTAGTGTATTCCCATGAACCTTTTCCACCACAAAAGAATTGTATATGGTTGAATCTTGTTTTCCCCTCCTCCTCCTCACCCAGATGTATTTATTCCCTCCACTCTAATTTTTTTATAGGGTCAGCTCAACTGCAGGCCCTCAACTTAAATTTTTTTATTGGGTCAGCTCAACTGCAGGCCCTCAACTTAAATTTTTTTATAGGGTCAGCTCAACTGCAGGCCCTCGACTTAAATTTTTTTATAAGGTCAGCTCAACTGCAGGCCCTCAACTTAAATTTTTTTATAGGGTCAGCTGAACAGCATGCACTTGCATATAATGTTCTAGAGCATCATCTCACCTGCAGGCACTCACATATAATGTTTTACAGCGTCTGCTCACTTGCAGGCACTAGCATATAATGTTTTAGAGTGTCAGCTCACCAGCAGGCTCTCACCCCTAATGTTTTAGAGCGTCAGCTCACCAGCAGGCACTCGCATATAATGTTTTAGAGCATCAGCTCACCAGCAGGCCCAAGCCCCTAATGTTTTAGGGGGTCAGCTCACAAGCAGGCCCTCACATATAATGTTTTACAGAGTCAGCTCACCTGCAGGCCCTCACCTAAAATCTTTTACAAGGTCAGCTCAACTGCAGGCCGTCGCATATAATGTTTTACAGGGTCAGCTCACCTGCAGGCCCTCACCTAAAATCTTTTACAGGGTCAGCTCACCTTCTAATGACGACAGCAAAGTCTTGCCTGTTGGTAATCTGCAACACATGGCTGACTTCATGTTAGGCTGCCTTTCCCGCGACCCGCGCGTTATATGCATTTTAGACAACATGGATTACTGGTTGTTCACCCTTCTCGACCCCCACTACAAAGAGAAATTCTCATCTCTAATTCTTCTGGTGGAGAGGACAAGCAAAACGGTGCTATACCAGAAGGTACTTGTTGAAAAATTGCTCCAAAAATGTTCATCTGACAAAGCTGGCGGCAGAGTCCGTAGTTCCTTGGGTAACCGAGCAGGGGAGACAAGGGGAACACACAGCGGTTCCAACAGAGGCAGAGCAACACTATTCAAAGCCTGGGCAGTTTCATGACACCCCGCCAGCACCCTCACCCTGATCACAGCCTACTGTCACAAGGTGGGAAAAATTTTGGAAGATGGTGAAGGAGTACATAGCAGACCGTGTCAGCGTCCTCAATGATCCCTCAGTGCCTTACAACTACTGAGTGTCCAAGCTGGACATGTGGCACGAACAGGCGCTCTACGCCCTGGAGGTGCTGGCCTGCCCTGCCGCCAGCATTTTGTCTGAGCAGGTATTTAGTGCTGCTGGTGACATTATAACAGTTATTCATCCTCCTCTTCCACCACATCAACATGTTTATTTGTCACTTATAATGCCCTCGCATATATATGCCCTCGCATATAATGTTTTACAGGGTCAGCTCACCTACAGGCCCTCGTATATAATGTTTTACAGGGTCAGCTCACCTATTGGCCCTCACCTACAATCTTTCACAGGGTCAGCTCACCTGCAGGCGCTCACCTACAATATTTTACAGGGTCAGCTCGCCTGCAGGCCCTCGCATATAATGTTTTACAGGGTCAGCTCACCTGCAGGCCCTCGCATATAATGTTTTACAGGGTCAGCCCAACTGCAGGCCCAGGCATATAATGTGTTATAGGGTCAGCTCACCTGCAGACCCTCATCTACAATCTTTTACAGGGTCAGCTCATCTGCAGGCCCTCACATATAATGTTTTACAGTGTCAGCTCACCTGTAGGCCCTCATATAATGTTTTACAGGGTCAGCCCAACTGCAGGCCCACGCATGTAATGTTTTACCGGGTCAGCTCACATGCAGGCCCTCACCTACAATCTTTTACAGGGTCAGCTTACCTGCTGGCCCTCACATATAATGTTTTACAGGGTCAGCTAACCTGAAAGCCCTCACATATAATGTTTTACAGAGTCAGCTCATCTGCAGGCCCTCACCTAAAATCTTTTACAGGGTCAGCTCAACTGCAGGCCGTCGCATATAATGTTTTACAGGGTCAGCTCAACTGCAGGCCCTCAACTTAAATTTTTTTATAGAATCAGCTGAACAGCATGCACTTGCATATAATGTTCTAGAGCATCATCTCACCTGCAGGCCCACGCATATAATGTTTTACCGGGTCAGCTCACATGCAGGCCCTCACCTACAATCTTTTACAGGGTCAGCTTACCTGTAGGCCCTCGCATATAATGTTCTACAGGGTCAGCTCACCTGCAGGCCCTCACATATAATGTTTTACATGGTTAGCTCACCAGCAGGCCCTCATCTACAATCTTTTACAGAGTCAGCTCACCTGTAGGCCCTCACATATAATGTTTTACAGGGTCAGCTCACGTATAGGCCCTCACCTACAATCTTTTACAGGGTCAGCTCACCTGCAGGCCCTCGCATATAATGTTTTACAGGGTCAGATCACCTGCAGGCCCTCACATAAATTCTTTTACAGGGTCAGCTCACCTGCAGGCCCTTGCATATAATGTTTTACAGGGTCAACTCACCTGAAGGCCGTCGCATATGTTTTACAGGGTCAGCTCACCTGTAGGCTCTCACCTACAATCTTTTACAGGGTCAGCAAACCTTCAGGCCCTTGCATATAATGTTTTACAGGGTGATATCACCTGCACGCCCTCCCCTACAATCTTTTACAGGGTCAGCTCACCTGCAGGCCCTTGCATATAATGTTTTACAGGATCAACTCACCTGAAGGCCCTTGCATATGTTTTACAGGGTCAGCTCACCTGTAGGCTCTCACCTACAATCTTTTACAGGGTCAGCAAACCTTCAGGCCCTTGCATATAATGTTTTATAGGCTCAGCTCACCTGCAGGCCCTCACCTAAAATATTTTACAGGGTCAGCTCACCTGCAGGCCCTTGCATATAATGTTTTACAGGGTCAACTCACCTGAAGGCCCTCGCATATGTTTTACAGGGTCATCTCACCTGTAGGCTCTCACCTACAATCTTTTACAGGGTCAGCAAACCTTCAGGCCCTTGCATATAATGTTTTACAGGGTCAGATCACCTGCAGGCCCTCCCCTACAATCTTTTACAGGGTCAGCTCACCTGCAGGCCCTTTCATATAATGTTTTACAGGGTCAGATCACCTGCAGGCCCTCCCCTACAATCTTTTACAGGGTCAGCTCACCTGCAGGCCCTTGCATATAATGTTTTACAGGGTCAGATCACCTGCAGGCCCTCACCTACAATCTTTTAC
Organism: Bufo bufo; assembly: GCF_905171765.1. Classification (NCBI taxonomy): domain Eukaryota; kingdom Metazoa; phylum Chordata; class Amphibia; order Anura; family Bufonidae; genus Bufo; species Bufo bufo. The sequence goes on from NC_053391.1 coordinate 243,582,957, forward strand.
AGGGTCAGCTCACCTGCAGGCCCTCATATATAATCTTTTACAGGGTCAGCTCACCTGCAGGCCCTTGCATATAATGTTTTACAGGATCAACTCACCTGAAGGCCCTCGCATATGTTTTACAGGGTCAGCTCACCTGCAGGCCCTCACCTATGATCTTTTATAGGGTCACCTCCACTGCAGGCCCTCATCTACAACCTTTTAGAGGGTCAGCTTACCAGAAGGCCCTCACCTACAACCATTTAGAGGGTCGGCTCACCAGCAGGTTCTAAATCATAATTTTTTCGATGGTCAGCTCAGCAGTAGACCCTCACCCTTAATGTTTCAGAGGGTCAGCTCAGTAGCAGGCCCTCGTTCCTAATGTTTTAGATGGTCAGATCAGCAGGCCCTTGCTCCAAATGTTTTTGAGTGTCACCAGCAGGCCATCAATTATAATTTTTAAAGGTTGTGTATGATGCCCTCCTTTATGTGTAACAAAGGGTGTGTTGGAGTGCCGATTCCTTGAAATTTGTGGCAGATCTTTAACTTAATGAATAGGCTTTATGAGTATAGGAGTCCCACTACCTGAACAAAGGTACCACAATGTGAATGAAGCCCTCCTTTATGTAATATGGAGGTTGTATCGGAGTGCCTCTCCCTTGTAATTTTTGGCAGCACTTGCACTTTTTGTACAAGTAAATATACAGGAAAGAATGTTTCCTAACAATTTTTTCTGCTAAAATCAATTTTATCTTCAGTTTTGGGCCTATTATTGTCAGTCTGTAAAAGTGGTGTACTACTCGGACAGCAACATTCCCAGCATTCCGAACCATTTCTGTGGTGTTTCCATCAATTTCTGACTTTTTCCTTTGAACCAGACACCCTCCCATCTTCAGAGCAGGGGGTGCCTGGTTAAATGCTCTGGTTCTCCTATTGACTTCCATTGACCTCGGGTGCTCGGTAGAGCATCTGAGCATCCCAAGGTGCTCAGCCGGAGCACCCGAGCACTTTGGTGCTCGATCAACAATATTCTTTACTACTTTTTATTCATACCATCCTTATTAGCCGTCACCTTCTAATTAATGGTATTTGCATGTCCATTAGCAAGAGATACTGAACTTACGCTAGAAAGTGAGCAGGGGTAGCATATTAATTTTGTTATGGGCCCTGGCTCATGTACGGTATGCTCCTGGCTGTGGCAGGTTGGGAGTAGCAGACAAGGATTTTACACTGTAATCAGGAATATAATATAATAATATAGTAAACTATTTATCTTTACATTTGATAAAGTTATTTCATCCAACAAAAGTTGTGAAGCCAGAAAAGCATTAAGAATCAAAATAATTAACAGACGTAAAGCACGCTCAGAAAGTTATAAGGTTCAGTATTCTAAATGGTATGTTGAGCAGGCAAATAACATCTTTAATAGTTCCTTTTATCACCAAGATCTTAAATGTATTGGTCTGCAGAGATGAGGTCTACCTCTCATAATATAATATTTCATTATCAGTCCAAAATAAAATTCAAAGGTATCTTTTCAAAACATCTGAGATATTCAGACAGTGGGTACAGAAGAGAGAGAGAAGATGAACACAGCAGGCAATGCCAGGCTAACTATTATGTTACATTCTGATTTTGAAGAGACATTGGTAGAGATGACAGGTTTACTGAAGGCATGAACAATACGTCGTTAAATAAATCGTTACCGTTCTGGCCTTCTTTTTATTCCACCTTGCTATGGTGTACATTATTTTCATGCTGCACTACTGCCCTCCAGTGGCTAGACAGAGTAAATATCTATTTTCTTATGAGAATTTGAGCTTTTACTACTACAGATTACATATAGTATGCTTAAATTGCCTACAAAAGCTTGGTTCGGATAAACGGCACATCAGTGTGTTTGTAGTTTTCCTGTGCTTCACTGAAATGTATTTAAGCTTTAGAATTTATGAGGTATACAATTAAATGCATATTCCAGTCATGAAACTGCTTCAGGTACCAGTAGGATGATTTGTTAAACAAAATAACAAATTATAGTGTCAATGAATGGGATCCTTGAGTGAATGTTAATTCACTTTCATTTTCACTTCTGATGATTTTCACCATGATGTATCGTACTTTAAGACTCCATGACATACACTTATGATGATGGTATAAGGAGCCAGGATCCCACTGTAAAGCCTGAGAACAGAGATGTCTTATCACAGCAAACTCCTTAAATGCATAATACATTTGACTCATGGTTAGCCACTTTTCTCTAATTTTATACCACTTATTAGTTGGCTTAGTTTGCAAAATAATTGTGCACCAATTTTGGGGGCAAATTGTCACATCTTAGGCTACACCCATTTCCACTAAGCTACACCTCTTAGCCAGGAAGCGGCAACACCCTAGTTAAGTGAGGCACATTGAATTTTTATTTTTGGTGCAAGTCACAAGTGGCCTAAACTATGGTGGACAATGGCGGCACAATTTTGCATGTAGGGCCATCGGCCACAGTGGGCAGTTTCTTCTTCATGTGGCAGACAGCAAATCGAGCTTTAAAGGGAATGTGTCATCAGAAAATGACCTATTCTTTAAATCCAATTCTTATAATCTACTTTCAAGGAGAGGAAACAATGGTAGCTAGTGTTGAGTGAAGCGACACATCCAAAATGGAATTTGGCCTGAATTTTAGGAAACCTTTGATTCTAAACAAATCTGAATTTCCTGATGCTTCGTAGTAATGAATTTGTTTTCCTAAAATGGATGCTGCATGTGTAAGAAAGCAAAACTAAGTGTAGAGGAGACAAGCCTGGGAAGACAAGATCACCCTTAACAGGGTTGTCTCACTTCAGTAAGTGGCATTTATCATGTAGAGAAAGTTAATACAAGCCACTTACTAATGTATTGTTATTATCTTGCTTCCTTTGCTGGCTGGATTCATTTTTCCATCACTTATACACTGCTCATTTCCATGGTTACAGACCACCCTGCATTTCATCAGTGGTGGTCGTGTTTGCACAATATAGGAAAAAGCACCAGCCTCTCTGGTGGCTGGGACCATGGGCAGGGCCGGCGCCACCAGTAAGGCGACTTAGGCAGTCGCCTAGGGCGCCACGCAGCAGGGGGCGCCCGGCGCCCGTTGCGGCAAAAAAAAAAAAATTGCTTATATAAGTTCGGGCGGCCGGCAGCGCCCCTCATGCGGCGCCGCCTGAGCGGCTGAGGCTGAGCGCTTGCCGCTCTAAAGAATTCTGCCTGCGCCTGCTCTATGCTGTTGTTAATGTAGCGTGGCCAAGCTCTGTTCGGTCCACGGTACAGGAGCTTTTGTTTCCTGTACCCGGCCGGACTGACAGGAAGTGCTCACTTAGTGTGCACTTCCTGTCAGTCCGGCCAGGTACAGGAAACAAATGCTCCTGTACTGCGGTTCGAACAGAGCTCGGCCACGCTACACTAGAGGTGGGTGTAGAATGAGAGTGACAAGGGGGGAGGGGGGGTGGAAATAATGAGTGACAAGGGGGGAGGGGGGGTGGAAATAATGAGTGACAAGGGGGGAGGGGGGGGTGGAAATAATGAGTGACAAGGGGGGAGGGGGGGTGGAAATAATGAGTGACAAGGGGGGAGGGGGGTGGAAATAATGAGTGACAAGGGGGGAGGGGGGGGGAAATAATGAGTGACAAGGGGGGAGGGGGGTGGAAATAATGAGTGACAAGGGGGGAGGAGGGGTGGAAATAATGAGTGACAAGGGGGGAGGGGGGTGGAAATAATGAGTGACAAGGGGGGAGGGGGGTGGAAATAATGAGTGACAAGGGGGGAGGGGGGGTGGAAATAATGAGTGACAAGGGGGGAGGGGGGGTGGAAATAATGAGTGACAAGGGGGGAGAGGGGGGTGGAAATAATGAGTGACAAGGGGGAGGGGGGGTGGAAATAATGAGTGACAAGGGGGGAGGGGGGGTGGAAATAATGAGTGACAAGGGGGAGGGGGTGTGGAAATAATGAGTGACAAAGGGAAGGGGGTGGAAATAATGAGTGACAAGGGGAGGGGGGTGGAAATAATGAGTGACAAGGGGGGAGGGGGGGTGGAAATAATGAGTGACAAGGGGGGAGGGGTGGTGGAAATAATGAGTGACAAGGGGGGAGGGGGGTGGAAATAATGAGAGTGACAAGGGAGGGGGGAATAATGAGAGTGACAACGGAGAGGGGGGGTGGAAATAATGAGAGTGACCAGGGAGAGGGGGGGAAATAATGAGAGTGACAAGGGAGGGGGGTGGAAATAATGAGAGTGACAAGGGAGGGGGGTGGAAATAATGAGAGTGACAAGGGAGGGAGGGGATAATGAGAGTGACAAGGGGGGGGATAATGAGAGTGACAAGAGAGAGGGGGGGTGGAAATAATGAGAGTGACAAGGGAGAGGGGGGGGATAATGAGAGTGACCAGGGAGGGGGGTGGAAATAATGAGAGTGACAAGGGAGGGGGGGGGGTGGAAATAATGAGAGTGACAAGGGAGGGGGAGGGAGGGGGGGAAGAAAGTGACAAGGGTGTCCCCAGAGCCAGACTGCAGCCAGAGACCAGATCATCTTATTGTCCTGGTGGTAAGTAGACAATGCAATATGTTTATTATGTAATTGTTTAGTTATTAATACTACATTGGAGACTAATTTACCTCACATTTAGGGTCCATTCACACATCCGTGTGTGTTTTGCGGATCCACAAAACACAGACAGCGGCAATGTGCGTTCCGCACTTTGCGGACCGCACATTGCCGGCACTATTGCGGACAAGAATAGGACATGTTCTATTTTTTTCAGGATCGGAATTGCGGATCCGGGTCCGCAGTTCCGGATCGGTTTGTATGGGTCCACAATTCCGTTCCGCAAAAAGAGACGGCTACAAGAAGCTGGATTGACCCTAAGGGAAACATAGCAGTTCTTTTTATTTAAAAGCTGAGAAAGGGGTGGAACATGATATGGGCAGATCATCTGATAAGGGGGGGCGTCAATTTTTATCTTGCCTAGGGCGGGCAAAAATCCTTGCACCGGCCCTGACCATGGGAGCGCACATAAGCCAGTGATTTTTCCTATATTGTGCACTGATTGCAGGGTGGTATGTAACCATGGAAACGAGAAGTGTATAGTGTGATATAAACATGAAACCAGCCAGCAAAGGAAGCGATATGGATAATAACAATATATTAGTAAGTGACTTGTAATAACTTTCTCTACATGATAAATGCCACTTACTGAAGGGAGACAACCCCTTTAATGCAGTGCTGCCAACCAATCCACAGATAGCCATCCCCTGTGATTTCAAGGCCCTATAAAACCCTCATCCCATGCGGTCTCCGCCATTTTCCTGTGAACTTAGCATATGGAGAGACGTGGAAACTTCAGTACATTATAGTGTTACATCAAACAGCAGACCACTGAGGAGCAGTTGATGGACCATACAGTGCAAATGTAAATTAGCACTGTATTCCTAATGGGTACACTATAATTATCTGATGCTTTTCAGGTAAGTTAACATTTTTGAAGTGCTCCTCATTATGTGCATGGGAGCGGGTTACGGATGTGGAGAGATGTCCTTCCTCTAAATAGAGTGGTATATATACCAGCTGATGTAGGTGGATGCCAAGCAGTCTCCATGCACGAGTGTGGTGCCCACTAATGGGATTTCAATAATTCCCCAATCACAAGTAAGGGTACATACACCTGTGTGTACTTTCACTTCTTGTGCACTCTGCTCTCAATGTATCCCAATCATGGTGGGCCCACACCCTACAAAGGGTGGAAGTGACATCAGCAGCATCCACTGCTCCTGCACACTATGATTTCATATTCTCCTGCTTGCATGTCGGGAGGAAGGAAGTTCCTTCCCATTGGGACAGGACAACTCGCCCCCCTCTGCTAGACGAAGACGAATCCAGCAAGTACCTCCCAAAGGACGGAATACCCCACCTCTGAATTAACCATTGATCCATGATGCTAAAAGAGTGCATACACTACCGAAGCTCATGGTATCTATTCGCACTGCTAAATCTTAGCCTCATCATGGCTTAATTACTCCAGCTGAATAAACTGTCTCATATATAAAGAGAATAAGGGATAAATGTACATTCAATTAAAGCTAATACTTGTCTCATGCTATTAGTTAGAGAAATAGCAAAATATTAAACTATTTCATACATCTCAGGGAAGCTATTATCTAAAAGCAGCAGAACTGAACCAACATCTATATAGTGGTGCTGTTAGTATACAGAGTGTTTCACAATAGTAATACAGTCTATAATTGTGAATAGGGAAAACCATCTCCTAAGGAGGATTTTTGAGGTGGAATCGGACTAGAGGTTAATGATCGAGAAAGGGAGTTAAGTAAGCACTTTAAAATTGATTGCTATGAAGACCTACTGAAATTGGAGAAGAAAGGTGAAAGTTAACCATATATGGGTCCCTACCTGACTTTAGAATTAAGATTACTAAATTAGCACCAAAGGTGGAGGATAACAACATTGATATTTTTCTCAAATCAGTGATCAAGGAACTCGAAGAGATCAGGGAAGGGTAGTTGGCCCACTCCATGGGAAGGAACCACCTCCCACCTGATGTGTAGGCTGAAGAGTAGGAGATCACTTTCGATCTGTAGGCCCACTTTCTGATGTAGGCCCACTATTATTATTTGGGAATTGGGATACATCTAGAGCAGAGGGTGTGAAAGTTCACTCCCCTTACTTGCGATTGGGGAATTATTTAAAGCACTCATCCATGGAGACTGCCTGGCGTTCCCCTACATCAGATAGGTTATATACCACTCTATTAGGAGGAAGGACATCTCTCCACTTCCCCAACCTGCTACACTGCACAATATGAGGGTTCCTCGAACATGCCAGCTTAGCTGAAAAGCTTCAGATAAGTATAGTCTACCCATTAGCAATGCAGACCTGCCTTGCATGAATATACATTTGCACCATATGGTCCATCAATTGCTCCTCAGTGATCTGCTATATGATATAACTATAATGTACTGTGTTATTGCTATGTGCAAGTGTGTCTCAAGATGTTTTGATTTTCAGGAGCACTACTGTGCAACCTATTTTCTTCTCTCATTAGTTTAAACCCTTGCTCTTGAGGGATATTAATGGGCAGTCAACATTGTCTAGATGGGTTATGGTGGCTATGAATTTCATGTTATATATGAGTCATGACACTTTTACTGAGTATATATAATTAAATGCTGTATAGAGGTGCTTGATTGTTGAATTCATCTTGCTTGAATTACCACCATAGCTTCTGATGAACCTCATGTTGTATACCCATGGGGAGAAATGTGTTGGGCTTAGTTGATTGTTATATAGGACCATGTGATGGTGGTTTACATCAGTTATATAAGGTGTCTTTTCTTTAGAGTGAAGTATCAAATTTATGTACTGTACCTGTTTAGAGTGTATCAGGGTGACCCCCTCTTCCCTAAAACAAATTGTGATCCTACTCCTCCCTGCATTCTAATGCCCCAGTGAGATTAGGGAATTTTAGGTGGCAGATACAAAGACAGTGAGATCATCCTTATCAGGCTGGGAGTTCTGCTTTAGATAGGTCGAATTTTATCAGGGTGTTGCCCCTCTGTCCCTTCCATAATTGTGATTCCCCTCCTCGCTGCATCTTAATAACCGAGTGAGATCAGGGATCCTTAGGGGCAAAGTCATAGACATCTTTAGGGGGGGGGGGGGGGAAGTAGGGATACATTAGGGTCGGGTTTACTGGGGTATTTTAGTTATGTTTTCTTGAGAGCATTTTGTTTATTCAATAAAGGTTGAGTTTTAGGGAGATATGTTTTTCTGTGATTCCCCTTGGTTTATGATTGGACACAGTATATGCCAAAATGTGTACCACTTTATTACCAAGGAATGGGCAAACAGCTACTTTTGTGCTTTACATAAGATTACCATATCTGAATATAGATGAATCTGCATTGTGAATAATGATTGACACAAAATTGCCATATTATTAGAGACACCACGCTAACTACAGACTATAAACAAAAAACATTTAGCATGAACTTACAACTTTTTATCCACCTGTGTATCTGTTAGGAAACAAACATTTTATATACATTATTTTCAAGGAGCTGTGGTTCTGTATTGGATTAGAAACAAAGGTTATACTGATAAATATGGATAGAGAGCTGGATGGATGGATAGATAGATAGATAGATAGATAGATAGATAGATAGATAGATAGATAGATAGATAGATAGATAGATAGATAGATAGATAGATAGATAGACTTACATTTTCAGCACAAGCAACAGAGCTAAATGTAACAGGTAAAATCAGTATTTCCAGAAATGTCGGGCACAGCCAAAAAATGCCTCAAAGGTTTAAATAAAACGGAGTTCCAAATGGCTCTCATAGCAGCAGTACATTGGAAAGAGGTCAATTTTCCTAGCTTGATACATAGCTCCCTTTGTCCTAATTTATTAAAGCTAATAGCGGGAGTGAATTCTGAACATTACTCTGAACAGTGGCTACAGCGGTAGAAGGCTCAGCGTGGGAGAGTATTTTGCACAACACATTTATATGATAGATGGCATCTGAGGAGCTGTTCTGTAGAAAATGAGAACGATACATTCCTTGCCATAGCAAATATTCGAAGACATCTGCCTCATATATATGCACCTACAAGGATGCAAACAGCACCACAATATGCGGAGATACATATACATTATATATATATATATATATATATATATATATATATAAAAAGAAAAAATTCCACGGCTCTCCCAAAGTAAGTAAATTAAAAAGAATGTTCTTTAATCACCAGACAGCAATGTTTCAGTCCTCTTACTGGGACTTTTCTCAAGCAGTGACACAATATAATGGTGCAATGTGCAAGTATATAAACATCTCCATAGTAATTTATCATTAAACATATTTAGTGAATAAAACACAATTCTTATACATAAATGAAAATAGAACATGATCTATCACCAAATTGCATTCCAATCATTATAGTGAATCCATGTGTAAAGAAAATAATTCATAATAATTCATTTATATCCATGTCTTCTACATAATTAGTGATAACTAGAGATGTGCGAATTTTCGATACAAATTTATTCACGGGGAATCGCGTTAAAAAATAGCTGTTTCCTGGCTGCAAAGAGCCTTTATAGTGGTGTAGAACACTGTGCCTTGCAGTAACAGGCATAGAGAGTCTGCTGTAGTAGTGAAATAATACTGTGAGTCAGTATGACATGCTTCCCTCTAAGAAGCACTGCACGCTTAACTTATTTGGGCAGTCACGGGGGCCAAAACTGACCAAATAACTCAAGTATGAACTCAGCCTTACAGGTCGATCTTAGTGCCAAGAAGAAGCGCACTCCTTTTACACCGTCGTCAGCTAAGTCCATATAGATGTCTACAGAACCTGCTCTATTAAACGCTTATACAAGTAGAGCCCCCCGACAGAATGGAGAGGGTGTCAGCAGTAAGTTTGTGTTGACATGACTGATTATTAGTAATTTACTTAATATCACTAAATTAGTGCTAGTAATTTACTATCACAAATTTTGTGATAGTAAAAATTACTACTATCACTAATGGGTTGGCTTGGTGGAATTGTCGAATATAGCGCTATATTCTCTATCTTCATCTATTCGAGCCAACCCAATAGCATATAGTAGCTTAAAGCCCTTATGCGACGCGATTTCCGCGTATATTTAATTGCCGATTTATCGTTTAACATAAACTATCTTACATAAAGAGGAAAATTATAAATCAGTAACGATTCTCATTACTGATTTATAATTTTCATCTTCATGTAAGATAGTTTATGTTATGCGATAAATCGGCAATTAAATATGCGAGTGAATCGCGTCGCATAAGGGCTGTATGCTATTGGGTTGGCTTGGTCGAATAGACGAAGATAGAGAATATAGAACTATATTCGCTATATTCGACAATTCTACCAAGCCAACTGTAAGTAACTGTTGGCTTGGTAGAATTGTTGAATGTCGAATTGTTGTGGAAATTTTATTAGGATGTGTATTTAATATATTGTGTATTGTCATCATGTCTCTCAGTGTCAGGGTAAACCATTGGAGTGGATATCTTCCCGTGTATGTCCTGTCACAGCTGCTGGGCGCAGAGATCGCCGTCGGCGAATGGTCCATGTGCTAAGCACTGGGCTGTGGGCCGGGGGGAGACTGATGTGTTCAGCAGAACAGTGTTTTGTTGGCTGATGTATGGACGCCGGCTAGGGCCCCCGCGCAAGACGTGGATTTATTGGCTTGGCGTGGATGCATTTGTTAAGAGAACAATATATGAAAGGAACGTGCTTTTGTTGTCTCTAGTGCGCCTGATCAGCCGCTGGAGATAATTACGTTGTCCTGTAAATAAACATGCATGAGGATCATAGTAACTTTATCTGGCATTGATCACTGAGCAAGGCTGGATAAAATTAGCTCCAGTGGTAATGGTAGATTATTGCATACATGTGTTTGTTGGCTAGGGTATTCTAAATGATGGTGTCTTGTCTTCCTATGTCATCACTTCCTGTATGTCATCACTTCCTGCATCCTTGTTATGGGCCAGCCGCCCCTTTTACACCTTTTGGGAGTAAATAAAAGTAAACAGACTGAGCAGGGGGAAGGAGGAGTTGCTCAGCAAGAATTCAACATGAAAACACCTTTGGCTGACTGCGGTTGAGATTTTTACCTTTCCTTACACAAAGACATTGGAGAGCAGATTTCTAATATTAATATTTCTATATCAGAATATAGCGCTATATTCTCTCTCTTCGTCTATTCGACCAAGCCAACCCAATAGCATACAGCCCTTATGCGACCGGATTGACGCGCATATGTAATTGCCTATTTGTCGCATAACATAAACTATCCTACTTAACCCCTTAAGGACTCAGCCGTATTTCACCTTAAGGACTTGGCCATTTTTTGCAAAAGGACTTGGCCATTTTTTGCAAATCTGACCAGTGTCACTTTAAGTGCTGATAACTTTAAAACGCATTGACTTATCCAGGCCGTTCTGAAATTGTTTTTTCGTCACATATTGTACTTCATGACACTGCTAAAATTGGGTCAAAAAAGTTAATTTTTTTGCATAAAAAAATGCCATATTTACCAAAAATTTTGAAAAATTAGCAAATTTCAAAGTTTCAGTTTCTCTACTTCTGTAATACATAGTAATACCCCCAAAAATTGTGATGACTTTACATTCCCGATATGTCTACTTCATGTTTGTAGCATTTTGGGAATGATATTTTATTTTTTGGGGATGTTACAAGGCTTAGAAGTTTAGAAGCAAATCTTGAAATTTTTCAGAAATTTACAAAAACCCAATTGTTATGGACCACTACAGGTCTGAAGTCACTTTGCGAGGCTTACATAATAGAAACCGCCCAAAAATTACCCCATTCTATAAACTACACCCCTCAAGGTATTCAAAACTGATTTTACAAACTTTGTTAACCCTTTAGGTGTTGCACAAGAGTTATTGGCAAATGGGGATGCAATTTGAGAATTTCATTTTTTTGCCTAATTTTCCATTTTAACCCATTTTTTCCACTAACAAAGCAAGGGTTAACAGCCACACAAGACTGTATCTTTATTGCCCTGACTCTGCCGTTTACAGAAACACCCCATATGTGGCCGTAAACTACTGTACGGGCACACAGTAGGGTGTAGAGGGAAAGGTGCGCCGTATGGTTTTTGGAAGCCAGATTTTGCTGGACTGGTTTTTTGACACCATGTCCCATTTCAAGCCCCCCTGATGCACCCATAGAGTAGAAACTCCATAAAAGTGACCCCATCTAAGAAACTACACCCCTCAAGATATTCAAAACTGAGTTTACTAACTTTGTTAACCCTTTAGGTGTTGCACAAGATTTAATGGAAAATAGAGATACAATTTCAAAATTTCACTTTTTTGGCAGATTTTCCATTTTAATATTTTTTTTCCAGTTACAAAGCAAGGGTTAACAGCCAAACAAAACTCATTATTTATGGCCCTGATTCTGTAGTTTACAGAAACACCCCATGTGTGGCCGTAAACTACTGTACGGGCACACAGTAGGGCGTAGAGGGAAAGGTGCGCCGTATGGTTTTTGGAAGCCAGATTTTGCTGGACTGGTTTTTTGACACCATGTCCCATTTGAAGCCCCACTGATGCACCCCTAGAGTAGAAACTCCATAAAAGTGACCCCATCTAAGAAACTACACCCCTCAAGGTATTCAAAACTGATTTTACTAACTTTTTTAACCCTTTAGGTGTTGCACAAGATTTAATGGAAAATAGAGATACAATTTCAAAATTTCATTTTTTTGGCAGATTTTCCATTTTAATATTTTTTTTCCAGTTACAAAGCAAGGGTTAACAGCCAAACAAAACTCATTATTTATGGCGCTGATTCTGTAGTTTACAGAAACACCCCATATGTGGTTGGAAACCGCTGTACGGGCACACGGCAGGGCGCAGAAGGAAAGGAATGCCATACGGTTTTTGGAAGGCAGATTTTGCTGGACTGTTTTTTTTACACCATGTCCCATTTGAAGCCCCCCTGATGCACCCCTAGAGTAGAAACTCCAAAAAAGTGACCCCATTTTAGAAACTACAGGATAGGGTGGCAGTTTCGTTGGTACTAGTTTAGGGTACATATGTTTTTTGGTTGCTCTATATTACACTTTTTTGTGCGGCAAGGTAACAAGAAATAGATTTTTTGGCACGTTTATTTTTTTGTTATTTACAACATTCATCTGACAGGTTAGATCATGTGGTAATTTTATAGAGCAGGTTGTCACGGACGCGGCGATACCTAATATGTATACAATTTTTTATTTATGTAAAATTTACACAATGATTTCATTTTTAAAGCAAAAAAATGTTTTAGTGTCTCCATAGTCTAAGAGCCATAGTTTTTTCATTTTTTGGGCGATTATCTTAAGTAGGGTCTCATTTTTTGCGGGATGAGATGATGGTTTGATTGGCACTATTTTGGGCTGCATATGACTTTTTGATCACTTGCTATTACACTTTTTGTGACGTAAGATGACAAAAAATTGCTTTTTTTACACCGTTTTTATTTTAATTTTTTTACGGTGGTCACCTGAGGGGTTAGGTCATGTGATATTTTTATAGAGCCGGTTGATATGGATGCGGCAATACCTAATATGTCTACTTTTTTTAAATTTATTTAAGTTTTAAACAATGATTTCATTTTTGAAACAAAGAAAATCATGTTTTAGTGTTTCCATTGTCTAAGAGCCATAGTTTTTTCAGTTTTTGGGCGATTATCTTGGGTAGGGTATGATTTTTGCGGGATGAGATGACGGTTTGATTGTTACAATTTTGGCGTCCATATGACTTTTTTGATCACTTTTATTACCTTTTTTGGGAAGTAAGGTGGGCAAAATTTCAATTTCATAATAGTTTTTTATTTTTTATTTTTATGGCGTTCACCGTTCGGGTAAAGTAACATGACCGTTTTATAGATCAGGTCGTTACGGACGTGGCGATACCAAACATGTGTAGGGAATTTTATTTTTTTCATTTTTAATCAGTGATAAATGTGTTTTTTGATTTTTACTTTATTTTACTTTACTTTTTTTTTGACCCAGACCCACTTGGTTCTTGAAGATCCAGTGGGTCTGATGTCTGTATAGTACAGTACAGTACAATATATATTGTACTGTACTGTATTTTACACTTTGTCTGAACAGATCTATGCCTTTTAGCACAGATCTGTTCAGCACCATGGACAGCAGGACGCCTGAGACGGCGTCCTGTTGCCATGGGAACCTTCCCCGTCTGCTCAGTACTGGCCAGAACTGTGCAGACAGGGAAGGGTAAGGAGGGGATCTGTTGGGGGGCTGTCTGGGGGCTCTCTCCCTCTCCATCGGGGGGCTGCAAAGGCACTGCAGCCCCCCGATGGGAGAGGGAGGGAGCTCCCTCTTACTGTTAACTTTTTCCATACAGCGGTCCGTACGGACCGCGGTATGGAAAGGGTTAAACGGCTGACATCACATCATCAATGTCAGCCGTTTATACCAGGGTGCCAGCAATGTGCTGGCACCCTGGTATACCCACTAGAAGCCAGAGATTATTCAAGGGGAGGCAGGCGGGGGATCGCGATCCCGCCTGCCGCACCGCCCGCCTCCCGCACCGCCCCCACCGCCCACAACTCCCCCCCTGCACCACCCGCCGGCAAAAAATCATGCAGGGGTGCAGGGGGGGGTGTAAAATCCATATTTTAGGGACACTAAAGTTTCGGATCAGAAACTGCAGAAAGCGCAGCAAACCGCAGGTCTGAATTGACCTGCGGTTTTCTGCGATCCCCCCCCCCCTGCATTGTTACGGGATGCCGGCTGAATGATTTCAGCCGAAATCCCGTTCCGATTAACCCCTGGGGCGCCGGAATACCGATTTCAAGTTAGGACGTACCGGTATGCCCTGAGTCCTTAAGGACTCGGGAAATATGGCGTACCGATACGCCCTGCGTCCTTAAGGGGTTAAAGAGGAAAATTATAAATCAGTAACAATTCTCATTACTGATTTATAATTTTCCTCTTCATGTAAGAAAGTTTATGTTATGCGATAAATCGACAATTAAATATGCGAGTGAATCGCGTCGCATAAGGGCTGTATGCTATTGAGTTAGCTTGGTCGAATAGGCGAAGATAGAGAATATAGCACTATATTCGCTATAATTGACATTCAACAATTCTACCAAGCCAACAGTTACTTACGGTTGGCTTGGTAGAATTGTGAAATATAGCGAATATAGCGCTATATTCTCTCTCTTCGTCTATTCGACCAAGCCAACCCAATAGCATACAGCCCTTATGCGACGCGATTCACTCGCATATTTAATTGCTGATTTATCGCATGACATAAACTATCTTACATACAAAGGAAAATTATAAATCAGTAATTAGAATAATTTAGAATACAATATTCGCATTATTGTAATCGCGTAGGGGCGTCAAGATATTTTTTCATATAGGTTTTGCTTGGTCGAATTTTCGAATATGTAAAATATAGTGATATATTATCCATACGAATATTCATTATTATTTTTTTTTCTACAGTGCATGAGGTGACTCATCATTATCATTATCCCTCCCTTCTCCTAGCTTGAATAGCCAATGAGAAGGCTTTGTCACAGCTTAGCAACATCCCTAGCAACCAGTCGGAAACTAGACTACCCCTTCACTATATACACTGCGTGCAGAATTATTAGGCAAATGAGTATTTTGACCACATCATCCTCTTTATGCATGTTGTCTTACTCCAAGCTGTATAGGCTCGAAAGCCTACTACCAATTAAGCATATTAGGTGATGTGCATCTCTGTAATGAGAAGGGGTGTGGTCTAATGACATCAACACCCTATATTAGGTGTGCATAATTATTAGGCAACTTCCTTTCCTTTGGCAAAATGGGTCAAAAGAAGGACTTGACAGGCTCAGAAAAGTCAAAAATAGTGAGATATCTTGCAGAGGAATGCAGCACTCTTAAAATTGCAAAGCTTCTGAAGCGTGATCATCGAACAATCAAGCGTTTCATTCAAAATAGTCAACAGGGTCGCAAGAAGCGTGTGGAAAAACCAAGGCGCAAAATAACTGCCCATGAACTGAGAAAAGTCAAGCATGCAGCTGCCAAGATGCCACTTGCCATCAGTTTGGCCATATTTCAGAGCTGCAACATCACTGGAGTGCCCAAAAGCACGAGGTGTGCAATACTCAGAGACATGGCCAAGGTAAGAAAGGCTGAAAGACAACCACCACTGAACAAGACACACAAGCTGAAACGTCAAGACTGGGCCAAGAAATATCTCAAGACTGATTTTTCTAAGGTTTTATGGACTGATGAAATGAGAGTGAGTCTTGATGGGCCAGATGGATGGGCCCGTGGCTGGATTGGTAAAGGGCAGAGAGCTCCAGTCCGACTCAGACGACCGGCAAGGTGGAGGTGGAGTACTGGTTTGGGCTGGTATCATCAAAGATGAGCTTGTGGGGCCTTTTCGGGTTGAGGATGGAGTCAAGCTCAACCCAGTCCTACTGCCAGTTTCTGGAAGACACCTTCTTCAAGCAGTGGTACAGGAAGAAGTCTGCATCCTTCAAGAAAAACATGATTTTCATGCAGTACAATGCTCCATCACACGCGTCCAAGTACTCCACAGCGTGGCTGGCAAGAAAGGGTATAAAAGAAGAAAATCTAATGACATGGCCTCCTTGTTCACCTGATCTGAACCCCATTGAGAACCTGTGGTCCATCATCAAATGTGAGATTTACAAGGAGGGAAAACAGTACACCTCTCTGAACAGTGTCTGGGAGGCTGTGGTTGCTGCTGCACGCAATGTTGATGGTGAACAGATCAAAACACTGACAGAATCCATGGATGGCAGGCTTTTGAGTGTCCTTGCAAAGAAAGGTGGCTATATTGGTCACTGATTTGTTTTTGTTTTTTTTTTGAATGTCATAAATGTATATTTGTGAATGTTGAGATGTTATATTGGTTTCACTGGTAAAAATAAATAATTGAAATGGGTATATATTTGTTTTTTGTTAAGTTGCCTAATAATTATGCACAGTAATAGTCACCTGCACACACAGATATCCCCCTAAAATAGCTAAAACTAAAAACAAACTAAAAACTACTTCCAAAAATATTCAGCTTTGATATTAATGAGTTTTTTGGGTTCATTGAGAACATGGTTGTTGTTCAATAATAAAATTAATCCTCAAAAATACAACTTGCCTAATAATTCTGCACTCCCTGTATATATATATATATATAATAAAAGTATCCATACAGTGAACAGATGAATAACCCCACTAAGACAATGTAGATTAATGACATTTGCTTAAATCATGTGATTGACACTATTAACAATTTTTAGAAAACCCCAAAATTCTATGGAAAAAATAATTATTTGAAATACCAAAAATTATTTGGAGTGGGCTAAGAACTAACCAGCATGGGTCCAATATAGCGTACTGTTTAGTTAAGTGTGCATGTCAGAACATAGCTTCCGGCAAACAGACAGAAACATGTTATTCAATGAGTAGAATCACTCGCAAAATGGTGACATGGCTTCAAGAACATTATATAGTCCGCAGTTTATACTGCAAAGTTTAGAGCTGTGTTTTTAGTTGAAAGTAGCATGTGCAAATTATCAATGTTCATTACATTATTCTCAAGAAGTAACATTAAAAATAAATGTATATATTGATATATACATGTGGCAATAACGCTCCATTCCCAAAACCGGAGTATAACGCCACACCCAACCATGTAGAGAGGTGAACATGGAAGTCAGCCATCCTTTCCAGGACGACAGACAACATCATGTCTGTCCCGAAATCCTGATTAAAAGAAAATAATAAAATAATACAATTTAATTTGGTTCCTCAGTAAGTTCTGTACAATGTTAACTGCACAAGACCTTTTTTGAATGCAAGGCCACCTGTGGTCACCACCTAGTTTTAGGAAGAACCACAACAGGGTTAAATCAAAATTTTAACAAATCAAATAAATAAAAAAATATACATTTTGGTGAATGAAGCGTAACACCGCATGATTGTACAGGGAGTGCAGAATTATTAGGCAAGTTGTATTTTTGAGGATTAATTTTATTATTGAACAACAACCATGTTCTCAATGAACCCAAAAAACTCATTAATATCAAAGCTGAATATTTTTGGAAGTAGTTTTTAGTTTGTTTTTAGTTTTAGCTATTTTAGGGGGATATCTGTGTGTGCAGGTGACTATTACTGTGCATAATTATTAGGCAACTTAACAAAAAACAAATATATACACATTTCAATTATTTATTTTTACCAGTGAAACCAATATAACATCTCAACATTCACAAATATACATTTATGACATTCAAAAACAAAACAAAAACAAATCAGTGACCAATATAGCCACCTTTCTTTGCAAGAACACTCAAAAGCCTGCCATCCATGGATTCTGTCAGTGTTTTGATCTGTTCACCATCAACATTGCGTGCAGCAGCAACCACAGCCTCCCAGACACTGTTCAGAGAGGTGTACTGTTTTCCCTCCTTGTAAATCTCACATTTGATGATGGACCACAGGTTCTCAATGGGGTTCAGATCAGGTGAACAAGGAGGCCATGTCATTAGATTTTCTTCTTTTATACCCTTTCTTGCCAGCCACGCTGTGGAGTACTTGGACGCGTGTGATGGAGCATTGTCCTGCATGAAAATCATGTTTTTCTTGAAGGATGCAGACTTCTTCCTGTACCACTGCTTGAAGAAGGTGTCTTCCAGAAACTGGCAGTAGGACTGGGAGTTGAGCTTGACTCCCTCCTCAACCCGAAAAGGCCCCACAAGCTCATCTTTGATGATACCAGCCCAAACCAGTACTCCACCTCCACCTTGCTGGCGTCTGAGTCGGACTGGAGCTCTCTGCCCTTTACCAATCCAGCCACGGGCCCATCCATCTGGCCCATCAAGACTCACTCTCATTTCATCAGTCCATAAAACCTTAGAAAAATCAGTCTTGAGATATTTCTTGGCCCAGTCTTGACGTTTCAGCTTGTGTGTCTTGTTCAGTGGTGGTCGTCTTTCAGCCTTTCTTACCTTGGCCATGTCTCTGAGTATTGCACACCTTGTGCTTTTGGGCACTCCAGTGATGTTGCAGCTCTGAAATATGGCCAAACTGGTGGCAAGTGGCATCTTGGCAGCTGCACGCTTGACTTTTCTCAGTTCATGGGCAGTTATTTTGCGCCTTGGTTTTTCCACACGCTTCTTGCGACCCTGTTGACTATTTTGAATGAAACGCTTGATTGTTCGATGATCACGCTTCAGAAGCTTTGCAATTTTAAGAGTGCTGCATCCCTCTGCAAGATATCTCACTATTTTTGACTTTTCTGAGCCTGTCAAGTCCTTCTTTTGACCCATTTTGCCAAAGGAAAGGAAGTTGCCTAATAATTATGCACATCTAATATAGGGTGTTGATGTCATTAGACCACACCCCTTCTCATTACAGAGATGCACATCACCTAATATGCTTAATTGGTAGTAGGCTTTCGAGCCTATACAGCTTGGAATAAGACAACATGCATAAAGAGGATGATGTGGTCAAAATACTCATTTGCCTAATAATTCTGCACTCCCTGTATATATATATATATATATATATATATATATATATATATATACAGTCCTGATAAAAAGTTTAAGACCACTTGAAAAATGGCAAAAAATCATATTTTACATTGTTGGATCTTAGCAAGGTTCTAAGCAAAGCTTCAACATGCAACAAGAAGAAATGAGAGTGAGACAAAACATTTTTTGAGCATTCAATTAATTGAAAATAACGATTAAACTGAAACAGGCTGTTTTTCAGCTGATCAAAAGTTTAGGACCACATGCCTTTAAAAGGCCAAATCTGTGCAAAGAGGTGGATTCATTGTCATTTTCTGTCAGGTAGTCACACGTTGTGATGGCAAAGGCAAAAAAACCTCTCCCTTTTTGAACGTGGTCGGGTTGTTGAACTGCATAAGCAGGGTCTCTCACAGCGCGCCATCGCTGCTGAGGTGGGACGCCGTAAGACAGTCATTTGGAATTTCTTAAATGATCCTGAGGGTTATGGAACAAAAAAGTCAAGTGGAAGACCCAAAAAAATTTCATCAGCACTGAGCCGGAGGATCCAATTGGCTGTACGTCAAGACACTGGACAATCCTCGACCCAAATTATGGCCTTTACTGGTGCTGACTGCAGCCTTATAACCGTCAGACGGCATCTGAGACTGAAGGGCTTCAAAAACAAAAAACGTCTTCAAAGACCTCGTCTCTTTGAATGCCACAGAACTGCTCGTTTGGACTTTGCAAGAGAGCACAAAACATGGGACATTCAAAGGTGGAAGAAAGTTTTATTCTCTGATGAGAAAAAAATTAACCTTGATAGTCCTGATGGTTTCCAACGTTACTGGCATGACAAGCAGATCCCACCTGAGATGTTTTCTACGCGCCACAGTGGAGACTGTGGCGCCATAATGGTCTGGGGTGCTTTTTCCTTCAGTGGAACAATGGAGCTTCAGGAAGTGCAGGGGCGTCAAAAGGCCTCTGGCTATGTCCAGATGTTGCAGAGAGCATTCCTCATGACTGAGGGCCCTCGCCTGTGTGGTAACGACTGGGTTTTTCAACAGGACAACGCTACAGTAAACAATGCCCGCAGGACAAGGGACTTCTTCCAGGAGAATAACATCACTCTTTTGGCCCATCCTGCGTGTTCCCCTGATCTAAATCCAATTGAGAACCTTTGAGGATGGATGGCAAGGGAAGTTTACAAAAATGGACAACAGTTCCAGACAGTAGATGGTCTTTGTGCTGCCGTCTTCACCACTTGGAGAAATGTCCCCACTCACCTCATGGAAACACTTGCATCAAGCATGCCGAAACAAATTTCTGAAGTGATAAACAATAACGGCGGAGCTACTCATTACTGAGTTCATGTTTGGAAGTTAGATTTCTGTTTTAGGGGGGTTTAGTTTTTTTTGGAGGTGTGGTCCTAAACTTTTGATCAGCTGAAAAACAGCCTGTTTCAGTTTATTTGTTGTTTTCATTAAATTGAATGCTCAAAAAATGTTTGGTCTCACTCCTATTTCTTCTTGTTGAATGTTGAAGCTCTACTTGGAACCTTGTTAAGATCCAGCCATGCTAAATATGATTTTTTGCCATTTTTTAAGTGGTCTTAAACTTTTGATCAGGACTGTATATATATATTTATTTTAAAATATATTTTATTTAGAGAAAAATATTAGAATAATGTAAATTGTTGATGATGCTCAAAATAATATTTTCCTTGTAAAAATCAACACATTTGGTATTTGGCCTTGCATTTGGCACAATTCACTTTGGTTACTACATGAGCAAGGTCCCATTATGTTGACCAAAAATGTACTAACTGTTTCATAGACACAATTTCTGTCAGAACTTACGGGGCTTTTTTTGTTATACGATATATTGGACAATTTGATATCGGCCTTTACAATCTTAAATAAATAAACAAAATTATAAGTGGTATGCGGAAAAATTTGTATTTTTAATGCGTGGGAAAACACTCCTGATATATGAGAAGCCAAAACTTGCTGCTATTGGTGTTGTATAAGTTGATTATAGTTTTTTGTCACATCTGCCGGGGGCCCATTCCTGGGAACACTTTTATGCTCCAAACTAAGCACATGCTGTTGTCTGTTCCTGTTGAGATAGGACGAGCTATGTGTTGGCCTTAAAGTACAACGTTAATTTACCATCTGCCTGCTGCTCTTGTACTGATCCTTCAGTGTTATGTGTAGGCCTTATACTCCACTGTTACCAATGACTGCTGCTATTATCCTGATCCTTCAGAATTATGTGTAGGCCTTATACTCCACCGTTACCAATTACTGATGCTATTATCCTGATACTTCTGTGTTATGTGTAGGCATTATACTCCACCGTTACCAATTACTGCTGCTATTATCCTGATACTTCTGTGTTATGTGTATGCCTTATACTCCACCGTTACCAATGACTGCTGCTATTATCCTGATCCTTCAGTGTTATGTGTAGGCCTTATACTCCACCGTTACCAATGACTGCTGCTATTATCCTGATCCTTTGGAGTTATGTGTATGCCTTATACTCCCACATTTGTGTACCTGCGTCTGCTGTATTTCATGATACTTACAGTAGGTGTTTCTGACATTGTGTTTTTAGCACGACAGCGTCGCGCTGATACTCGGCAACATGGTGCCGAGATCTCGCACTCACTGGGATAGTGACAGCACATCTCAGCAAGCGCGTCATAGAAGCGACGGGAGATCCGACTTGGATTCCCGCCAATTCTACACGTGTGCGGCGTTTGTTATGAATCCTGAGGGGGAAGTCCCCGCCGGATTTTAAATAAAAATCCGGCCTGGGTCCCGCCCTCAGGAGCATACCGGGCCCTTAGGTCTGTTATGGGTTGTAAGGAGAGCCCCCCCTACGCCGAAAAAAACGGCGTAGGGGGTCCCCCTACAATCCATACCAGACCCGTATCCAAAGCACGCTACCCGGCCAGCCAGGAAGGGAGTGGGGACGAGCGAGCGCCCCCCCCCCCCCCCCCTCCTGAGCCGTACCAGGCTGCATGCCCTCAACATGGGGGGTTGGGTGCTCTGGGGCAGGGGGCGCACTGCGGCCCCCCCCACCTCAGAGCACCCTGTCCCCATGTTGATGAGGACAGGGCCCCTTCCCGACAACCCTGGCCGTTGGTTGTCGGGGTATGCGGGCGGGAGGCTTATCGGAATCTGGGAGCCCCCTTTAATAAGGGGGCCCCCAGATACCGGCCCCCCACCCTAAGTGAATGAGTATGGGGTACATCGTACCCCTACCCATTCACCTGCAAGAAAAGTGGTAAAAACACAAATAAACCACACAGTGTATTAAAATATTTTATTTTTCTGCTCCGGAGGCCGCCCCCTGTCTTCTTTATTAGCTCTTTTACCAGGGGGGGGCTCTTCTTCTTCCGATATCCCGACGGGTCTTCTCCGCTATCCGGGGGGTCTTCTCAACTCTCCGGGGTTCTCCTTCTGTCTTCTCCTTCTGTCTTGTTGTCTCCTTCTGTCTTCTCCTTCTGTCTTGTTGTCTCCTTCTGTCTTCTGTCTCCGGGGTTCTCCTTCTGTTTTCGCCTCTCTCTGTTGTTGACTCAGCGCACCCCGGTTCTTCGTCTCGCGAGACGTCTCACGAGACGAAGAATCGGGGTGCGCCGAGTCTCGCGAGACGAAGAACCGGGGTGCGCCGAGTCAACAACAGAGAGAGGCGAAAACAGAAGGAGAACCCCGGAGACAGAAGACAGAAGGAGACAACAAGACAGAAGGAGAAGACAGAAGGAGACAACAAGACAGAAGGAGAAGACAGAAGGAGAACCACGGAGAGTTGAGAAGACCCCCCCGGATAGCGGAGAAGACAGAAGGAGAACCCCGGAGACAGAAGACAGAAGGAGACAACAAGACAGAAGGAGAAGACAGAAGGAGAACCCCGGAGAGTTGAGAAGACCCCCCCGGATAGCGGAGAAGACCCGTCGGGATATCGGAAGAAGAAGAGAGCCCCCCTGGTAAAAGAGCTAATAAAGAAGACAGGGGGCGGCCTCCGGAGCAGAAAAATAAAATATTTTAATACACTGTGTGGTTTATTTGTGTTTTTACCACTTTTCTTGCAGGTGAATGGGTAGGGGTACGATGTACCCCATACTCATTCACTTAGGGTGGGGGGCCGGTATCTGGGGGCCCCCTTATTAAAGGGGGCTCCCAGATTCCGATAAGCCTCCCGCCCGCATACCCCGACAACCAACAGCCATGGTTGTCGGGAAGGGGCCCTGTCCTCATCAACATGGGGACAGGGTGCTCTGAGGTGGGGGGGCCGCAGTGCGCCCCCTGCCCCAGAGCACCCAACCCCCCATGTTGAGGGCATGCAGCCTGGTACGGCTCAGGAGGGGGGGGGGGGGGGGGGCGCTCGCTCGTCCCCACTCCCTTCCTGGCTGGCCGGGTAGCGTGCTTTGGATACGGGTCTGGTATGGATTGTAGGGGGACCCCCTACGCCGTTTTTTTCGGCGTAGGGGGGGCTCTCCTTACAACCCATAACAGACCTAAGGGCCCGGTATGCTCCTGAGGGCGGGACCCAGGCCGGATTTTTATCTAAAATCCGGCGGGGACTTCCCCCTCAGGATTCATAACAAACGCCGCACACGTGTAGAATTGGCGGGAATCCAAGTCGGATCTCCCGTCGCTTCTATGACGGCTCTGTCTCCATCGCGGCAAGCCAGCTCGGCGCTGGCTCCCGCGATGGGGCTCGTATGTGCTCAATCTCGCCGAGAAATACAGCGAGATTGACACAAAATCGGGTTCACCTACTGTATGAGTTGGGCTAGTCTAAAGGGGCCTTTCCGTAACCCAATTTGTTAAAACAAAACATAAAGCTGAAAAAACAAACAAAACATAAGACGTTATAAGTAAACTAAAAAAACGTTATATAAACATTATGAATAGAAAACATTATAAATACAAAAAAATTAAAACTATTGCACAGATTTCAGCTGATCGTGGAGGTTTAGGAGCACCTCCACGTTCTTTTGCTGTTTCCCCTCCAGCTGCTGCGTTTCGGAGGTGCAGATCCCGTAGGTCCTTTATGGCCTGTTTTTGCTCCCGCTGCATCTCCAGTATTATTTTTTTTTGTTTTATTAGCACTGTAAAAAAAAATATATATATATAGTCCAAAAAATCACAGGGCAGCACTCCCACCTTCAGGTGATGACTCATTTGGATTATATATATATATATATATATATATATATATATATATATATATATATATATAGAAGAAGAGAGTCCAGAGGGAGCAACAGCCAGGATGTGGGTGCAGGGTCCAACGTAGGGTAACGGCAATACCCGATAATATGGAGACGAAAAAAGTAGGACTGCACTCCGGAATAATGGTGAAATAAAAGGATTTTAATCACCCATAAAATGGCAAACTTGCGACGTTTCGGCTCACAAGAGCCTTCCTCAAGAGCCGAAACGTCGCAAGTTTGCCATTTTATGGGTGATTAAAATCCTTTTATTTCACCATTATTCCGGAGTGCAGTCCTACTTTTTTCATCTATATATACAGGACAGACCAAAAGTTTGGACACACCTTCTCATTCAAAGAGTTTTCTTTATTTTCATGACTATGAAGGCATCAAAACTATGAATTAAAACATGTGGAATTATATACATAACAAACAAGTGTGAAACAACTGAAAATATGTCATATTCTAGGTTCTTCAAAGTAGCCACCTTTTTCTTTGTTTACTGCTTTGCACACTCTTGGCATTCTCTTGATGAGCTTCAAGAGGTAGTCCCCTGAAATGGTTTTCACTTCACAGGTGTGCCCTGTCAGGTTTAATAAGTGGGATTTCTTGCCTTATAAATGGGGTTGGGACCATCAGTTGCGTTGAGGAGAAGTCAGGTGGATACACAGCTGATAGTCCTACTGAATAGACTGTTAGAATTTGTATTATGGCAAGAAAAAAGCAGCTAAGTAAAGAAAAACGAGTGGCCATCATTACTTTAGGAAATGAAGGTCAGTCAGTCAGCCGAAAAATTGGGAAAACTTTGAAAGTAAGGGCTATTTGACCATGAAGGAGAGTGATGGGGTGCTGCGCCAGATGACCTGGCCTCCACAGTCACTGGACCTAAACCCAATCGAGATGGTTTGGGGTGAGCTGGACCGCAGAGTGAAGGTAAAAGGGCCAACAAGTGCTAAGCATCTCTGGGAACTCCTTCAAGACTGTTGGAAGACCATTTCAGGGGACTACCTCTTGAAGCTTATCAAGAGAATGCCAAGAGTGTGTAAAGCAGTAATCAAAGCAAAAGGTGTCTACTTTGAAGAACCTAGAATATGACATATTTTCAGTTGTTTCACACTTGTTTGTTATGTATATAATTCCACATGTGTTAATTCATAGTTTTGATGCCTTCATAGTCATGAAAATAAAGAAAACTCTTTGAATGAGAAGGTGTGTCCAAACTTTTGGTCTGTACTGTATATATATATATATATATATATATATATATAGTGAACTGTTACGCCCTCCTGCGGGGTTGTTTTGGGCAGAAAACAGGAACACAACACCTTTGTAGCTTGTGCGTCAGAATGTTGCTAGTTTATTTTGCAAGTTGTTTAAAACTTACAGTTCAGTAGTTAGACAGAAAATAGACCACTCTCAGAGCTCCTAGGCTTGTAGCTTCTCAAACAGACTGCGCACACTCCCAGAGAGAGAGTTCCTGGGTTAGGGCTGCTGACTCAATTAGTACATCTGTGTGAGCAGTCCCCCCAGGCAGATAAAAGCCAGACTGGCTCTGGGTGGTCAGGGAACCCACCCAACTCTTCCCTGACCGGCTCCAGGACCCTAAACTGGCTTTCTTTTTCCCAGGAAGCTTCTAGAAACAAAGAAAACCAAACCTTCCTGGAGCCTTTTAACACATGAAGTGCCGGAAACTTGGTGCAATGTACACACCATCCAGCATTTTCTCTGCCAAACATTGTGACACCCTGTCACATAGCCCCTCCCTCTGTTCGAATCCGTGGGTACGGACACTTTCCGAGAACATACAATGAGTTCGGGAGAGAGCGTCAGCATTGGCCTGCAGCTTTCCTGCTCTGTGCTCCACTGAGAAATTATAGTCCTGTAGTGACAGGAACCAGCGAGTCACCCTTGCATTATGATCTTTGGCCCGTGACATCCAGGTAAGAGGGGAGTGATCTGTCACTAACTGAAATCGACGGCCGAGCAGATAGTATCGCAGAGTCTCCAAAGCCCATTTGATGGCCAAACACTCGCGCTCCACAATACTATAGTTTTTCTCAGCCGGGGTTAGCTTCCTATTCAAATATATCACTGGGTGTTCTTCTCCATGTACCAACTGTGACAACACGGCCCCTAGGCCCACATTGGAAGCATCTGTTTGAACAACAATCTTTTTTTTTAAATCAGGAGCGATCAAAACTGGCCTACTGCATAACACCTCCTTGAGTTTACAGAACGCAACTTCAGCATCTTTGTTCCAAGAAATCCCCCCTGAGCTTTTGCCTTTGATTAGGTCCGTAAGTGGAGCAGATATGGTGGCAAAATCTGGAATAAACCTCTGGTAATACCCTACCATGCCCAGAAACGTCCTCACCTGTTTTTTTTGTGCATGGTTGAGGCCACTCCTTAATTGCCTGTACCTTTTGAGCATGAGGCTTGATGAGGCCTTTACCAATAATGTACCCTAGGTATCGTGCCTCTTCAAGACCCAGGGGGCATTTCTTGGGATTGGCCGTCAGACCAGCCTGCCGAATTGAGTTTACCACCGCTTGGACCTTGGGAAGATGACTTTCCCAATCCGAGCTGAATATCACCACGTCGTCAAGGTACGCCGACGCAAACTGCCGGTGTGGCCTGAGGACTTCATCCATCAACCTCTGAAAGGTGGCAGGGGCCCCATGAAGCCCAAATGAGATTCTCACATACTGGAACAAGCCCTGTGGAGTAGAAAACGCTGTCTTTTCCCTAGTCGTTGAAGTAAATGGAATCTGCCAATAACCTCTGGTTAGATCCAGGGTGGTAATGTACCTAGCTGGACCTAACCTTTCTATCAACTCATCCACCCGTGGAATGGGATAAGCGTCAAACTTTGAGATCTTGTTTAATTTGCAAAAGTCGTTGCAAAACCGCAAGGACCCATCCGGTTTTGGTACCAACACCACAGGGCTACTCCAATCACTATGGGATGGTTCAATAACACCTAGCTCCAACATTCTCTGGATCTCACCGGCTACTGTTTGTCTGCGGGCTTTAGGAATGCGATATGGCTTCAAGCGAACCCGAGCTTGTGGATCTGTAACAATATCATGCTTAATTACATGAGTGCAACGTGGCCACTCTGAAAACACATCAGCATTCCTAAGGAGGAATTCCTTTACCTCTTGGGCTTGTGCCCTTGACAGAGTGTCCGAGACCTTCACCTCAGTAACTCTCCCCTGAAGTGTAGGACTGAGACGCTCAGCCGCCATAGAAACTAACGGTTCCTTCCAGGCCTTTATTAAATTGACATAATAGATTAGCATTTTTTTCTGTTTGTCGGGTTGGTGGACTTTATAATTCACATCCCCTATTTTCTCTACAACCTCATAGGGCCCTTGCCATTTTGCCAGGAATTTACTTTCCACAGTGGGAACCATAACCAGGACCCTGTCACCCGGCTGAAAAACCCTGAGTCTGGCTCACTTATTGTATATGCGACTTTGGGCCTCTTGAGCCTGTCTCATATGCTCTTGTACTATGGGCATTACAGCTGTGATGCGGTCCTGCATCTGTAGAACATGTTCCACCACGGAGCGGTGGGGAGAGGGCTCCTCTTCCCATGACTCCTTTGCAATATTCAAAAGCCCCCGGGGGTGTCGCACATACAAAAGCTCAAACGGGGAAAACCCAGTAGACGACTGCACCTCACGAACAGCAAACATCAAGTAGGGGAGCAGGCAATCCTAATCTCCCCCGTCTGCCTCAACGACCCTTTTTAACATTCTCTTGAGGGTTTTGTTGAAGCGCTTCACCAACCTATCAGTTTGAGGGTGATAGACTGATGTCCTTAACTGTTTTATACCCAGCAGCTTACACAAACCTTTCATTACGTTGGACATAAAAGGTGTTCCTTGATCTGTCAGGATCTCTTTGGGAATGCCTGTTCTAGCAAACATATGAAACAGCTCCAGGGCAATTGTTTTAGCTGACGCATTCCGCAGAGGAACCGCCTCAGGATACCTAGCGGCATAGTCTAAAACCACAAGAATGTATTGATGTCCCTTTGCAGACTTCACCAGGGGCCCCACCAAATCCATTGCAATCCGGTGAAAAGGTACCTCAATGATGGGTAACGATACCAAGGGTCCCCGGTAATGAGGTGCAGGGGACGTCAACTAACATTCTGGGCAAGACGCACAGAATCGTTTGATTTCTGCAAACACACCAGGCCAAAAAAAACTCTCGAGTACCCATTGCTGAGTTTTCTCAGCTGCCAGGTGTTCTCCCATGGGTTTTTTATGAGCCAGGTCAAGTACCACTTTCCTATGTGATTTGGGAACAACTAGTTGCTCTACGACATTACCCCTTATATTATCAACACGATAAAGAAGATCGTGGTTGACAGCAAAGTGAGGGTACACCTTCTCCAAGCAGAATTATTTTGTAAACTGGGATTCATAAAACATAACATTTACTAGATAATTTAAAATATGGTGATAACCACTGAGTGAGAGACAGCAATTATTGTACCTCCACTATTATCATATCACAAAAAGTGAATAAAGGGTGGGTCTTACCACATCCTGTGGGATCCACAACCAAATGGAGGAAGGTCCAGGCAGTTTGTGATACCTGAAGCCAACAATACCAGGGTGCTTGTGTTTAGGTGGCACTTGGAAACCTCCTAGTAAACCCTACTATGGCTTTCCTGTCTAGATAAGGGCTAGGGGCTGTTATAATTACCTGCCTCGCACAATGGAGCACCCGCCCCAACAGGGGCGACCCCACACCGAACCTTTCCCTCGGTATGGGTCTAGTATTCTATGCAACCCTAATTACAGAGCCCTACACGCCATGTTTCAGTCTTGCTTTTCAGACATCATCAGGGGACTTCACAACAGTATTCAGGGTAAACTAGAAACAGAATTACAAACATACACTAAGTATAGGTCACACATACTTCTAAATACCAAATATTAGGCAGCTTGGTCAAAAGCTCAGACTACTTACTGTAAGATCAAGGTCGTTTTAGCCTCGTACCTTCACTCTGGATAATGAGTAGTTCTTATCCATTCCGTCTCATGGGAAGTGTCCCATGGCAACTTGTGTCTCACCTCAAACAGCGGTTATTTGGGTGAGCAATTAATGATTGTTGTCCACCTCCTTATATTACCCCACCTCCCAGTGGGTGTACGCCCCCCCTGATTACCTGCTCACCTGTCCGCATCCTCAGATGTACCTGTTAGTGCGTGTGGAACGCACGCCGCTCGCGTGCGTTCCACCGGACCGGAAGCTGGAATCACATGGTGCGGGCAAACCGGAAGTGAGGTAAGGACCTGCATCTGAGCGTCGCCAGTTGCATGGCAACCTCCAAAGTCATCTCAACATGGCCCAATCTGACGGCAAGTGATAATTTGCCTGCTTTTTATATATGCAGAGTCGCAGTTTGGATTTAAAATGGCAGGACAGCCAAACATATGCCTCGATACTCGGTCTATTAACACCCAGTATGGCCATGGAGACATATGTATTTACTTCATAATACCACATCTGTATCATGTCTATATTCCATCCATATTAGCTATTCAATATTAGTTTTTTGTACCAAATCATCCATCAAACTTTGCATGCTCATCTATTCAAACGAGCATGTACGAATTTAAGGGAGGTTTTGGTCCATTTATACCCTCCCGTAATTACATTCACTGGGGGCAGGGATTGGTAATGTCAGGCCGGACTGTCATATGAAACAGCTATAGTTCTGTTGTTCATTCAGGCCAGACGGGTGGACCGTCTTAAGGTAGAAGATCCACTTCGCCTCACATTGAAGGATCCTTCTATCAAAGTCTCCCCGTCTCGTTCCTGGCTTGATTTTTTCAATCCCCTTAAAGGAGAGACAGTCTGGCCTACCATCATGTTCGGTATTCACATGTCGTGCCACCGAAGTATCTCTGCCGTTTTTTATATCACTCACATGCTATCCTATCCTTCTCCTAAATTCTCTGCCAGTCTTTCCGACATATTCTTTTCCACAGTCACATGTGATTTTGTATACTAATCCCATACTTCTACAATTAATGATGTCATTAACTGTATATATCTTACCCGTATTATTACTCCTGAATGTCTTTGCCTTGGTCATAAAAGGGCATGCCACACATCCTCCTGCATTTAAAATTACCACTGATGCCTTTCTCAAGCCACGTTTTTTTGGAGGGGGCCGGTGTATAGTGACTATGCACCATCAAATCTTGGATACTCCTACCACGCCTATAGGTGATACTGGGGTGCCCCTTTATGACCTTGCAAATATCGGGGTCCATCTGTAGCACATGCCAATGTTTGGATATAATATCTCTGGCTGCAGAGGAGCAACCATTGTATGTACTGATGAGACGGATTTCCCTACTTTCATTGGAGCCAGTAGTCCTGGGGGCATCACCTTGTGGGGCAAGTAGAGACACTCTATCTTTGTTAAGGGCCATCTGGTACTCTGATGTCAATACACCTACTGGATATCCGCGGTCTACAAATCGATTTTTCAGGTCATCGGCTTGTTTGATAAAGTCTGAACGCCTGGAGCAATTCCTCCTCAACCGCAGGTACTGTCCCCTCAGTATTCCCTTCCTGAGGGGGTACGGATGGCTACTTTCCCACCTCAGGAGGGAGTTCGTGGAGGTCGGCTTGCGATATATGGATGTCTCCAGACAGCCACTGTGATTTATACTGCCACAAATATCTAGAAAGGGGAGTTTAGATGGATTACATTCTGATGTAAAGTGGAGGCCTATCTCGTTTTTGTTTAGTTGTACAACCCAGGCGGAGAAGGTCTCCACACTCCCCTTCCAGATGACGAACACGTCGTCTATAAAGCGTGCCCACTTCTGAACACACTGAAACTCGATGGAAGATTCATCCTTGAATACTATTGTATTTTCCCACCAGCCCAGGAACAAATTTGCATACGATGGGGCACAGGGGCTCCCCATCGTGGTGCCCCTGAGCTGGTGGAGAAACCGCCCATTAAATAGGAAGTAGTTCCTCTAATGAAAATTCGAGCAGTTCTAGTACAAACGCATTATGTGCCTTAAAGTGTCTCCCCCTCATAATAAAAAGTATGATACTGCATGTAGACCCCAGTTATGTGGGATGGATGAGTATAGGGCTTCCACATCTACACTCCCTAATATGCAGCCCTTATCAAGATGGATCACTTCTATCTGTCTGAGGAGGTCACCAGTATCTTTTACATGGGATGAAAAGGAAAGAACAAATGGTGCCAGAATTTTGTCTATATACACTCCCAGATTTTGACTCAGGCTATCAATACCCGATACAATCGGGCGCCCTTTCAAGGGCTCGTAGCATTTATGTACCTTTGGGAGGCTATAGAATGTTGCAATTTGAGGGTATTTGGGATTTAAAAAATTGAATTCTTCTTGACTGATCAGTTTGGCATGTTTTGCCCTATCTAGAATAGATTTCAGTTCTTTTTTATAGACTGGGTCGGGTCACTATGGAGGATTTCATAACACTCACGAGGGGCTAACAAATTCTCACATATTGCTTCATAATTATTTGTACTCAGGACGACTGTGTTACCACCTTTGTCCGATGGTTTAATAACAATGTTTTTGTTTTTAGACAGATCATCCAGTGCACACAGTTCATCCTGAGTACAATTTTGTGGTGCTGAGTATAGGTGGGTGGTTTCAAGGTCATTGCTGACCAGTTTCAAGAACACGTCTACACAATTAGTCTCGCCAGTGGGGGGTGTCCTCTTATTTATTTTTTTTAAGTTGTAAAGGGCCCTTCCCCTGGGACCGGTTCATTAGCCGATGTCAGACTTTGTAACAGTTTTACATCCGCAACCATGTCTCTGGGGACACCCATCTCTGCGCTTTGTTTCTTCTCAATATTACAAAAGTGCTTATACCAGCGCAATTTACGCGCAAATAGGTTCAGATCTACCACAGTTTTAAAGGGATTGTATTTGGGTGTTGGGACAAAGGAGAGACCCTTCTCAAGGACCTTTATTTCTGTCTCTGTGAGGGTGTATCCTGACAGGTTTATTATTTTAGGACCGGTGTTGTTCCTCCTACCTGGGGTTGCTGTGATGCTCGATTTCTTAGGGGGTACGTTGAGTTCTGGTCTAAAAAACCTTGTCCAGCCTTATTATAGGATCCCCCTCGATAGTTTTTCCTACCCCCGCCTCTACCTTTAGTTTGATTTCTCCGGTTTCCTGTATATTGTTCTTTATCTGATCCTGACAGGTCTGTCTCTGTTGATAAAATGTCAGTATCCCTTTCAGTCACTCTCCTTCTTTCAGTTATTTGTATATATACCTTATTTTCTTTAAAATCAGCCAAGTCACGTGTAAACTGTTTATGTTTACGTTCTTTAAGATGGTATTGAAATTTATCTAAAAAGGTCTGAAGTTGTTTCTCCTTTGTCCCAAAATCCGTTTCTTGTGAAAAAGACTGTGTAATGGCTATTTGGTCGCATAGTTTAATATCAAGTCCTGCCAGGATCTGTCGTTCTTGATCTATAAGTAATTTCATAAATCTTAATGAGCTATTAGTAGCCTCAGACTCCCACTTATTCATCAAGGAAGCATTCCTGCAACGAGTTGCGGGGGTCAGATTGATACGTAATCCTCACGGGACGATATTGTGCTCTAGGTAATGTTCCAGACTTTGTACTTCCCATCAGGAGACTATTTGCTCTTTATACACTTTCTCTAGTTCTTTAAAAGATGTACCATAGGATGGAATATATTTTCTCTGGCAGAATGCTCTGTCAGAGAAAACCTCCTTGGCCTCTGTCAGCCAACTATCCGAGTCAAAGCCCGTGCTCAGAAATCCTGCCATATCCAATATAGATACCAATAGAAATAATATAATTGATTATACCTCCACTCTGTGGTAAGTGTGTAGCCGTATATATAATTACACCCAAATTAAGCAGAATTATTTTGTAAACTGGGATTCATAAAACATAACATTTACTAGATCATTTAAAATATGGTGATAACCACTGAGTGAGAGACAACAATTATTGTACCTCCACTATTATCATATCACAAAAAGTGAATAAAGGGTGGGTCTTAGGCTACATGCACACGACAGTTGTTTGTTGCTGTCCGCAAATCGGGGATCAGCAAAAATAAAATAATGCCAGTTTTTTTTTCGTAGTATCTGTTTTTTTCACAGATCCCTTTTAATAAATGCCTATCCTTGTCCACAAATGTGAAAAAAGTCGGACATACACAATTAAATTTTTTTTTCTTATGGAAACCATGGACAATGCAGAACACCTATCATCATTTTTTTACTGACCCATTGAATTGAATGGGTCCCCATCCTATCCGAAAAAAAAACAGAACGGACTCCGGGAAAAACAACTGTCCACATTGGCGGATCTGCAATATACACGCACCGTTCCATGTGCATTCCACATCACGGATGCAGACCCATTCACTTCAATAGGTCTGCAAATCCGGAGATGCGGAATGGAGCGGAACAGAAGCACGGAATGTATCACTAAGGAAACACTATGGAGTGCTTCCTGGGGTTCCATTCTGTGCCTCAGCACCACAAAAAGATAGAACTTGCTCTATCTTTTTGCGCAACAGATGGATCGTGGACCCATTCAAGTGCATCACGGTGCATTGTGGACCTAGATTTGCGGTCTACAGCACGAGCACGGGTTGCACCAAGTCGTGCAAACAAGACCTTATGCAGGCGTTAAATTGCTGTTCCTCAAAATACAAATGCCGTCTGTGTGCTGTCAGAAATTTGTCTAAACAAACGGTCAGTCCATTAGGGCTTATGTACACTGCGGCTGCCCAGCCATGGCCGTATTGTCTGCCACATACAGTGGGTCCACAATACACGTCAAGTGGCCGTGTGTTACACGGATCACGGACCCATTCACTTGAAAGTGTCCGCAATCATAGAGATGCGGTGCAGAAGTATGCAGTGGAACCCCGTGGAAGCACTACGGCGTTTCTAGCCATGCCTCCGCACCGAAAATAAATAATTCATGCAATACTGTTATGTGAAACGGAGGTATCACGGACCCATTCAAGTTGAAGGGATCTGGATCCGTCCAGGCGGCCGTACGGACATTGCCCATGCATTGGTGACCTGAAATTGAGTTCACTAGTGCACGGCATGGCACACTCCCACACCTATCTATAAACATCGATGACAGCATCTCAGCATCACACTATAAGGGCCACGCTCCCACATCTATCCATAAACATCAATGACAGCATCTCAGCATCACACTATAAGGGCCACGCTCCCACATCTATCCATAAACATCAATGACAGCATCACAGCATCACACTATAAGGGCCACGCTCCCACATCTATCCATAAACATCAATGACAGCATCACAGCATCACACTATAAGTGCCACGCTCCCACATCTATCCATAAACATCAATGACAGCATCTCAGCATCACACTATAAGGGCCACGCTCCCACATCTATCCATAAACATCAATGACAGGATCTCAGCATCAAACTATAAGGGCCACGCTCCCACATAGTAGTAACATAGTAACATAGTACATAAGGCCGAAAAAAGACATTTGTCCATCCAGTTCGGCCTGTCATCCTACAAGTTGATCCAGAGGAAGGCAAAAAAAAAACCCTGTGAGGTAGAAGCCAATTTTCCTCACTTTAGGGGAATAAAAAATTCCTTCCCGACTCCAATCAGGCAATCAGAATAACTCCCTGGATCAACGACCCCTCTCTAGTAGCTATAGCCTGTAATATTATTACACTCCAGAAATACATCCAGGCCCCTCTTGAATTCCTTTATTGTACTCACCATCACCACCTCCTCAGGCAGAGAGTTCCATAGTCTCACTGCTCTTACCGTAAAGAACCCTTTTCTATGTTTGTGTACAAACCTTCTTTCCTCCAAACGCAGAGGATGTCCCCTCGTCACAGTCACAGTCCTGGGGATAAATAGATGATGGGATAGATCTCTGTACTGCCCCCTGATATATTTATACATAGTAATTAGATCTCCCCTCAGTCGTCTTTTTTCTAACGTGAATAACCCTAATTTTGATAATCTTTCAGGGTACTGTAGTTGCCCCATTCCAGTTATTACTTTAGTTGCCCTCCTCTGGACCCTCTCCAGCTCTGCTATGTCTGCCTTGTTTACAGGAGCCCAGAACTGTACACAGTACTCCATGTGTGGTCTGACCAGTGATTTGTAAAGTAGTAGAAATATGTTCTCATCACGGGCATCTATGCCCCTTTTGATGCAACCCATTATCTTATTGGCCTTGGCAGCCGCTGCCTGACACTGTTTTTTGCAGCTTAGTTTGCTGTTTATTAAAATTCCTAGATCCTTTTCCATGTCAGTGTTACCGAGTGTTTTACCATTTAGTATGTACGGGTGACTTGCATTATTCCTTCCCATGTGCATAACTTTACATTTCTCAGTGTTAAACCTCATCTGCCACTTATCTGCCCAAGCCTCCAATCTATCCAGATCCCTCTGTAGTAGTATACTGTCCTCTTCAGTGTTAATTACTTTACACAGTTTAGTGTCATCTGCGAAAATTGATATTTTACTATGCAAGCCTTCTACAAGATCATTAATAAATATATTGAAGAGAATAGGGCCCAATACTGACCCCTGAGGTACTCCACTAGTGACAGTGACCCAATCTGAGTATGTACCGTTAATAACCACCCTCTGTTTTCTATCATTGAGCCAGTTACTTACCCACTTACAGACGTTTTCTCCGAGTCCGAGCATTCTCATTTTATATACTAACCTTTTATGAGGTACAGTGTCAAATGCTTTGGAGAAGTCCAGATACACGACATCCATTGATTTGCCGCTGTCAAGTCTAGTACTTACCTCCTCATAGAAACTGATTAAATTAGTTTGACATGACCGATCCCTCACGAAGCCATGCTGATATGGCGTTATTTGCTTATTTCCCATAAGATGCTCTAACATAGCATCTCTCAGAAAACCTTCAAACAGTTTACCCACAACAGATGTTAAACTTACCGGCCTATAGTTTCCAGGCTCTGTTTTTGGACCCTTTTTGAATATTGGCACCACATTTGCCATGCGCCAATCCTGTGGGACATTCCCTGTTAGTACAGAGTCCGCAAATATCAGAAATAAGGGTCTGGCTATGACATTACTTAATTCCCTTAGGATACGGGGGTGTATGCCATCCGGTCCTGGCGATTTGTCTATTTTGATTTTTTTAAGTCGCTGTTGTACTTCTTCCTGGGTCAGACAGGACACTTTTAATGGCGAATTTATTTCAGCATTCAGCATTTCATCTGACAGTTTATTTTCCTCAGTGAATACATTGGAGAAAAAAATATTTAACAGCTTTGCTTTCTCCTCGTCGCTCTCTGCGACTCCCCCCTCATTACTCTTTAAAGGGCCGACACCTTCAGATTTATACTTTTTAACATTTATATAATTGAAGAACATTTTAGGGTTAGTTTTACTCTGTTTGGCAATTAATCTCTCGGTCTCTAGTTTGGCCGCTTTTATTTGTTTTTTACATGTTCTGTTTTTTTCCTTATAGTTTTTCAGTGCTTCCGTGCTACCCTCCTGTTTTAGGGTTTTATATGCTTTCTTTTTGTCATTTATTGCTTTCTTTACAGTTCTGTTTATCCACATTGGTTTCTTTTTGTTCCTTAACCTTTTATTCCCATACGGTATGTACCTCTCACAATGAGATTTTAGGATGTTTTTAAAGATATCCCATTTTTTGGCTGTATTTTTATTTTTGAGGACTTTGTCCCAGTTAGTTAGGCCTATGGCCTCTCTTAGTTGGCTAAATTTAGCTTTTTTGAAGTTTGGTATTTTTGTTTCTCCCTGTAGAAACGCTCTTTTGAATGATAATTGGAAGGTTATTACTTTATGGTCACTATTTCCCAGGTATCCCCCAACCTGCACGTCTGTTGTTCTGTCAGGTCTATTGGTTAATATTAAGTCCAGTATGGCCGTCCCTCTAGTCGGGTCCTGAACCAGTTGGGAGAGATAATGGTCTTTGGTTATTGCCAAGAATCTGTTTCCTTTATGAGATATACAAGTTTCAGTTTCCCAGTCTATATCTGGGTAGTTGAAGTCCCCCATAATAACCACCTCATTATGATTTGCCGCCTTGTCTATCTCGTTTAGTAGTAGATTTTCTGTGGACTCTGGTATATTAGGTGGTTTATAGTAGACTCCTATTAGTAATTTATTGTTGTTTTTAGCTCCATGTATCTCTACCCACAGTGACTCCACATGTTCATGTCCCTCACTTATATCTTCACGGAGTGTGGGCTTTAGACAAGATTTTACATAAAGGCAGACCCCTCCACCTCTCCGGTTTTGACGATCCTTTCTGAACAGACTGTAACCTTGTACATTAACTGCCCAGTCATAGCTATCATCCAGCCATGTCTCAGTTATTCCCACTATGTCATAGTCCTCCTCACACATCACTAATTCCAGTTCACCAGTTTTATTAGTCAGACTTCTGGCATTAGTATACATACATATGAGAGGTTTATGTATATTTTTTACCCTACACCTTTCCTTCTGAACTGTTCTTGTCCCTCCTTCCATTTCTCCCCCAGTCCCACTACCTTGCCCCCGGTCTCTATCTGCACTATCTTCCCCTTCTATAGTGTAATTACCCTCCCCCCCATCAATGACAGCATCACAGCATCACACTATAAGGGCCACGCTCCCACATCAAAAATTGTTTTAGTGTCTCAATAGTCTGAGAGCCCTAGCTTTTTTATTTTTTGACCGATTGTCTTAGTAAGGGTCTGATTTTTTGCGGGATGAAATGACGGTTTGATTGATACTATTTTTGGGGTCATCCGCCTTTTTGATCACTTGAAGTTGCACTTTATGTGATGTTAGGTGCCAAAAAAAAAATGGCTTTCTTGGTACTGTTTTTATTTTATTTGTTTCACTGTGTTCACAGGAGGGGTTAGGTCATGTGATATTTTTACAGAGCCGTTGTTACGGACGTTGCGATACCTAATATGTGTACTTTTACAAATTTATTTATTTATCACAATAATAGCATTTTTTAAAAAATTTATGTTTTAGAGTCTCCATGTTCTAAGAGCAATATTTTTTTAATTTTTTAAGCAATTTTCTTATATAGGGGCTCTTTTTTGCAGGATGAGGTGACTTTTTATTGGTACCATTTTGTGGGACATACGCCTTTTTGATCGCTTGCTGTTAAAACTTTGTGATGTACACAGTTTTTATTTTATTTTTTGTGGTGTTTATCGGAAATGGTGGATCATGTGATATATTTATAGAGCCGGTTATTTTGTACGTGGCAATACATAATATGTGTATTTTTTTATTTATAAAAAATGTTTAATGCCGTAAAATGAATGGATATGAGAAAAGACAATTTTTATTAAATTTTGCTAGCAATTTTTTTATTTAAATGTATTTTTTTATTTTTAATAGAATTGAGCGAACACCTAGATCTTCGGGTTAGGGGAGTTCGGCCGAACTTTAAAAAAAAGTTCGGGTTCGGGACCCGAACTTGATCCGAACTTGGAGCCGAACCCGAACCCCATTGAAGTCAATAGGGACCCGAACTTCACTTTATTATTTTCCATTATAACATGGTTATAACGGAAAATAATAGTATTAGCTTTTTCAGATCTGAGTTTTCAGGATCGTGAAAACTCAGATCCGACAGTATATTTTAACACAGAGGCGTTCCCACGGTGATGGGGACGCTTCAAGTTAGAATATACTGAGAACTTTGGACAGCACCTGAGGGGTTAATTGTGCGGATCTCAGCCCCCTGTAAGAGATCGGGTGCTGCCAGGCAGAAGGCGCCAAACCCCCCTCCCTCCCCAGTATTAAAATCATCGGTGGCCAGTGCGGCTGCCCCCTCCCTCCCCAGTATTAAATTTATCGGTGACCAGTGCGGCCCCCCTCCCTTCCCAGTATTATATTCATTGGTGGCCAGTGCGGCCCCCCTCCCTCTCTCTCCAGTATTATATTCATTTGTGGCCAGTGCGGCCCCCCTCCCTCCCTCTCCAGTATTATATTCATTGGTGGCCAGTGCGGCCCACCTCCCTCCCTCCCCAGTATTATATTCATTTGTGGCCAGTACGGCCCCCCTCCCTCCCTCCCCAGTTTTAGATTCATTGGTGGCCAGTGCGGTTCCCCCTCCCTCCCCAGTATTATATTCATTGGTGGCCAGTGCGTCCCCCCCTCCCTCCCTCCCCAGTATTATATTCATTGGTGGCCAGTGCGGCTCCCCCCCCCTATTAAAATCATTGGTGGCCAGTGCGGCTCCCCCTCCCTCCCCAGTATTATATTCATTGGTGGCCAGTGCGGCCCCCCTTCCTCCCTCCCCAGTATTATATTCATTGGTGGCCAGTGCGGCCCCCCTCCCTCCCCAGTATTATATTCATTTGCGGCCAGTGCGGCCCCCCTCCCTCCCCAGTATTATATTCATTGGTGGCCAGTGCGGCCTCCCTCCCTACCTCCCCAGTATTATATTCATTGGTGGCCAGTGTGGCCCCCCCTATTAAAATCATTGGTGGCCAGTGCGGCCCCCCTCCCTCCCTCCCCAGTATTATATTCATTGGTGGCCAGTGCGGCCCCCCTCCATCCCTCCCCAGTATTATATTCATTGGTGGCCAGTGTGGACCCCCTCCCTTCCTCCCCAGTTTTATATTCATTGGTGGCCAGTGCATCCCCCCTCCCTCCCTCCCCAGTATTATATTCATTGCTGGCCAGTGCGGACCCCCCCTATTAAAATCATTGGTGGCCAGTGCGGCCCCCCCTCCCTCCCTCCCCAGTATTATATTTATTGGTGGCCAGTGCGGCCCCCCCTCCATCCCTCCCCAGTATTATATTCATTGGTGGCCAGTGCGGCCCCCTCCCTCCCTCCCCAGTATTATATTCATTGGTGGCCAGTGCGGCCCCCCCTCCCTCCCCAGTATTATATTCATTATTGGCCAGTGCGGCCTCCCCTCTCCCCCCCCCCATCATTGGTGGCAGCGGAGAGTTCCGATCGGAGTCCCAGTTTAATCGCTGCGGCTCAGATCGGTTGCCATGGCAACCAAGATGCTACTGCAGTCCTGGCTGCCATGGTTACTTAGCAATTTTAGAAGCATTATACTTACCTGCGTCTGTGGCCAGCCGGGCGCTCCTCCTACTGGTAAGTGAAAGGTCTGTGCGGCGCATTGCTTATAGCACAGACCTTTCACTTACCAGTAGGAGGAGCGCCCAGCCGGTCACAGACATCGCAGGTAAGTATAATGCTTCTAATTGCTAAGTAACCATGGCAGCCAAGACTGCAATAGCGTCTTGGCTGCCATG
This sequence comes from Bufo bufo, assembly GCF_905171765.1. Lineage (NCBI taxonomy): Eukaryota > Metazoa > Chordata > Amphibia > Anura > Bufonidae > Bufo > Bufo bufo. The sequence goes on from NC_053391.1 coordinate 243,623,610, forward strand.
GCTACCGATCGGAGCCCCAGCGATTAAACTGGGACTCCGATCGGAACTCTCCGCTGCCACCAATGATGGAGGGGTCGGTCATTTTAATTAGGGGGGGGAGAGGGGAGGCTGCACTGGCCACCAATGAGTTAAAAATAGGGGGGGAGGGGTGCCTGCCGCACTGGCCACCAATGAGTTAAATACAGGGGAGGGAGGGGGGCCGCACTGGCCACCAATTAGTTAAATACAGGGGAGGGAGGGGGTCTGCCCCCTCCTGCCTGGCAGCACCTGATCTCTTACAGGGGGCTATGATATGCACAATTAACCCCTCAGGTGCGGCACCTGAGGGGTTAATTTAGCGGATCACATCCCCCTGTAAGAGATCAGGTGCTACCAGGCAGTAGTGGGCAGTTATTACACAATTCTCAGTATATTCTAACTTGAAGCGTCCCCATCACTATGGGAACGCCTCTGTGTTAGAATATACTGTCGGATTTGAGTTTTAACGATCTAACTCAAATCCTATGGTATATTCTAACATAGAGGTGTTCCCATGGTGATGGGGACGCTGTAAGTTAAAATATACCATCGAATTGGAGAAAAATCCGATCCGATTATATATTAATATTACCCGTACGTGAGGGGGAATTTATTTGATGACCGACACTGGGGCACATATGAGAGGGCCTTTTATTTTATAAAGGGAACTGGGGGCACTTACTCGCTTTCAGGCAGAGATCTCCACTCTGTGTGGAGATTGCAGCCTGAAACCAGCATTTTCACAGTACAGCGCTCCAATTGGTTGGTCTGCATAGACCAACCAATTGGAGTGAGCGTGGGCAAGGGACCACTCTAATTGGTCCCTTGTCGGCACCCGGTGACGTCACTGGACTGGAGGGGGCGGAGCTTAGCGGGATCTCGGCCAGTCTAGTTACCGCCCCTCCATACTTTCGCATAATTAGATAGGCTGGCAGTGACGTCACCGGGCTCCCTGAGCAGCGGAAGAGGAAGCTTTCCTCCTCTGCAAAGCTTCCTCCTCCTCTTCCACTGAGTGAAAGAAAACCTTCACTTCCGGCAGAGAATTTATTGGGGCAAAAGGGGGCATTAGAAGTAAGTTCATCAGGTAGGACATGGGTGTTGTTGATGTGGGTGACACTGCAGTATTATAGGACAAAGGTCCCAAATCCCGGACAACCCCTTTAAGGAGGGGGACACATGGCAATACTTGCATTTCCTGTGCTTTAGGTTCTGACCACTGGTAATGGTCAGTCAGTTTTCTGCCCAGTGATCAGTGGCTATTTTTAGTCTGCAGGTTTGGGAGGGTTAATTTTTAAAGCTCTTTTGTTATGATCACTGGGACGAATTTTGATTCTGCCCAGTGATGCTCATAATTGGTCATTTTTATGACCTATGGTGTCACAGGGATCGGCAAAGTTGTCAGTTACTTATTGGTGGGTCAGTAAAGTTAAGGGCTATAAATGTCCCGGCTCCGTGGGCCAGTTTGCCTGTTTGCCGCACATGTCCTTGGAGCCTGGACCAGTTTTTCCGCACCCCTTTAATTTTGTCATGTAGAGGTCTGGGTGGTTAATATAGTCATCCCGTGATGGGATGTACTCTGATGTATTGATGGTTTAAACAAGTCTGAGTTTATGACTAGGCTGATGTTGTACATGGTTAATAATTTGGTTATATATTGAAGTTGGTTTGAGTTTAAATAAACATGCCTCAGCTTATCTCCACTCTCTAGTCTTGTGTTTAATTTCATTAATGTTATAGTTGGAGATGTATTATGTATTTTGGTGAGCATATTCTATGTATTGCCAAGATGGATGGTCGATATGTCTCACTGAGAATGTATGCCTCAGTGAGATGATTCCCGGGAATCATTAAGCCTGTAACTTTAGGTTACTGGGAGGTTTACATTTAAGATTTATTTTAGGGCCAGTGTTTTAGGACTGGAGTGACCTGAGAGATTGGGTGGGACAGGTCACTCCTATACTCCATCCTGGCTTTTCATAAAGGTGTTGCTTAAAAAGTCTGGGGAGAAACAGTGTGGACAGTCTATCTGAAAGCTGAACAAGCTGAGAGGGGAACCAAATCTATGAAAACCTGTAAAGAGTGTAGAGATTCTACAGTTTAGTTACCCTGCTTGGACTGAACTCAAAGTGTGGGACTTTATGTTATCCAATATGTGTGGGCTGAAGAAAGATTAAAGATAAAGCTCAAACGTGTTTATTATTGTTTGCTGCAATACAATGTGCCTGTGGTGAAGACTACACTGACACCTGTGTTAAAACACCCATAGCATATATTTACCCTCCTGGCCGGGGGTGGTCACAAGCTCCTCCTCGCCCTCGTCCTCCTCATGAGAAGCTGGGGGGGGGGGGGGGGGTGAAGCGGGGTGGTGTGAGGGTTCGCCCTCTTCACCTACATCCGGTGGGGTAGGGGCATTCTGCTGCCCAGAGGGTCCGGCCTGCTCTCCGTCCTCCTCTTCCTCCTCCTCCTCAGAGACCTCCACCACTGTCAGATCCTCTCTTGAGGTTCTGTGGCAGACGGAGGGAAGGAACACGCCTGTAATAATCACACAATGGTCAGAAATCTTACAAAAAAATCTTAACTCATAACAAATACTAATTAAGTGGGGGATTTATGTAATGTAATGATGGACGGAGTCTTTTTCTATAATAAAGATTAATGATTGCAGTTTATGTATATTATGCAAATAATTATTTCATCCACTCACAAAAGATTACTTAGTAGTACCTGGTGTGGCAATTACTACATCAGACTGTTACGGTTACATCATACATCTCTACCTCGCTGTGAGTATATATATTTATACACAGCAAGGTAGAGATATATGATGTAACCGGCTGATTTTGTAAGTTTCACACACACATAAATATCTACTGTATATACGTGTGTGTGTGTGTGTGTGTATATATATATATATATATATATATATATACATTACACAGTGTTGACAAAAGATGCAAAAGTAATGTAAGCACTTTACCTGGGCATTTTCTATCACGGATGTCTCTGATCCGGGCACCGTGCCTCCTCTTTATATTGGACCATCTTTTGATGATGGCCGACTTCTTGTGGCCTTTATTAAATTCCCGCCATCAGCTCATAGCGGATCCCCCTGACGATCCTTTATTTTTTTCTCATCCTAGCCCCGCTCCAACATTCAATGCATGATAAAGATGCAAGCATATAAACCCAAATTTGTTACATATACGGATTGGAAATAATGTCATCAACAGCACAGGCAAAAATATATAAGGATTTAATGGTTACATTTTCGGTTAAAGGGATCATGCACACGAACGTGTGCCGTCCCTTCCGTGCATTGGGAACACAATAGCGGTCCCCAATGCACAGGCAACATCCATGTGTCTGCTGCAGACGGATCCCAGACCCATTCACTTGAAAGGGTCCGTGATCTGTCCGTTCCACAAAAAAAAAGAGAGTGCCTTAACTACTTTTTTGTGGTTCAGAGGCACAGCCAGAAACACCACAGAAGCACTCTGAGGTGCTTCCACGGGGTTCCGCACCGCATCTCCTGGATCGCGGACCCATTGAAGTGAATGGGTATGTGATCTGTCATGCAGGTTGCACACGGCCGGTAGCCGTGCATAACGGACCCGCTGTGTGCAAGCCGCAATACGGGCATGGGCGGCACACGTTCATAAAGCTAACATTAAAAGATCGCATTGTATTGCTTTGGTATGTGTGTGGGATCTGAGCAATCATACAGTATATTGCCCAGCTGAGCAGATGTACTTGTCCAGTGAAGGGACGGTACGGTATGGGGTGTAAAGCTGGTTCACCTCCGCGTGGTGCACCCTGGGTAACGCTAAATGAACCAGCAAATTATGGCGGTCTGACTAAGAAAGTTTCTCCTCCTGACCAACAAAAACTTTAATCTATAGACTATGTATGTGTGGGGAATATAGTGTGGGGTATATAGTGTGTTATTAATATATATAGTGTGTGGCAGGAAAAAAAAAAGTGCAATGTGCATGTGAAAGAGATTTCTCTGCTGTCCATACATACATGCAACAGACATCTATACTAATAAACCAATCAGCACAAACCAATCAGCACACACGCAGCGCACAAATCAATCAGCACACACTCCACACACAGCAGGGTGAGTGTGTGCCGATTATATAGCATCGGATCAGAGTTTTCTCCAATCCAATGGTATATTTTAACTTGAAGCATCCCCAAGCGTTAGATCGCGTTAGATCGTGAAAACTCAGATCCGACAGTATATTCTAACACAGAGGCGTTCCCATGGTGATGGGGACGCTTCAAGTTAGAATATACTAAGAACTGTGGACATAACGGCCCCCTATTGCTTGGCAGCACCCGATCTCTTACAGGGGGCTGTGATCCGCACAATTAACCCCTCATGTGCCACACCTGAGGGGTTAATTGTGCATATCATAGCCCCCTGTAAGAGATCAGGTGCTGCCAGGCAGCAGGGGCCAGACCCCCCTCCCTCCCCAGTTTTAAATTCATTGGTGGCCAGTGCGGCCCCCCTCCCTCCCCAGTATTATATTCATTGGTGGCCAGTGCGGCCTCCCCTCTCCCCCCACCTAATTAAAATCACCCCCCATCATTGGTGGCAGCGGAGAGTTCCGATCGGAGTCCCAGTTTAATCGCTGGGGCTCCGATCGGTTACCATGGGAGCCAAGACGCTACTTCAGTTTTAAAAGCAATATGTGGCCAGTGCGGCCCCCCTCCCTCCCTCCCCAGTATTAAAAGCAATATGTGGCCAGAGCAGCTTCCCCCCCCCTCTAATTAAAATCACCCCCCTTCCCCCATCATTGGTGGCAGCGGAGAGTTCCGATCGGAGTCCCAGTTTAATCGCTGGGGCTCCGATCGGTTACCATGGCAGCCAAGACGCTACTGAAGTCCTGGCTGCCATGGTTACTTAGCAATTTTAGAAGCATTATACTTACCTCCGCTGTCTGTGACCGGCCGGGCACTCCTCCTACTGGTAAGTGAAAGGTCTGTGCTATAAGGGGGGGGGGGGAAGCCGCACTGGCCACATATTGCTTTTAATACTGGGGAGGGAGGGAGGGGGGCCGCACTGGCCACATATTGCTTTTAATACTGGGGAGGGAGGGAGGGGGGGCCGCATTGGCCACATATTGCTTTTAATACTGGGTGGGAGAGAGGGGGGGGCCGCACTGGCCACATATTGCTTTTAATACTGGGGAGGGAGGGGGGGCCGCACTGGCCACCAATGCTTTTTATACTGGGGAGGGAGGGGGGCCGCACTGGCCACCAATGCTTTTAATACTGGGGAGGGAGGGGGGGCCGCACTGGCCACCAATGCTTTTAATACTGGGGAGGGGGGGCCGCACTGGCCACCAATGCTTTTAATACTGGGGAGGGAGGGGGGGCCGCACTGGCCACCAATGCTTTTAATACTGGGGAGGGAGGGAGGGGGGCCGCACTGGCCACCAATGATTTTAATACTGGAGAGGGAGGGGGGTCTGGCCCCCTGCTGCCTGGCAGCACCCGATCAGGGGGCTGAGATCCGCACAATTAACCCCTCAGGTTCGGCACCTGAGGGGTTAATTGTGATGATCGCAGCCCCCTGTAAGAGATCGGGTGCTGCCAGGCAGCAGGGGCAGTTATGTACACAGTTCTTAGTATATTCTAACTTGAAACGTCCCCATCACCATGGGAACGCCTCTGTGTTAGAATATACTGCCGGATCTGAGTTTTCACGATAGTGAAAACTCAGATCTGAAAAAGCTGTTATGCAGACGGAAAAAGCTGTTATGCAGACAGATCCGCACTGAACGGATACCATCGTTTGCATTTATAGGTGTGGATCCGTCTGTGCAGATACCAGACGGATCCGCACCTAGCGCAGATGTGAAAGTAGCCTAAAATAGGGACTCCTGACTTTACATTGACAGTTCCATCCACAGATCCCCCATAGCAGTGCCATCCACAGATCCCCCCATAACAGTGTCATCCACAGATCCCCCCATAACAGTGCCATCCACAGATCCCCCCATAACAGTGTCATCCACAGATACCCCCATAACAGTGCCATCCACAGATTTCCCATCACAGTGCCATCCACAGATCCCCTATAACAGTGCCATCCACAGATCCCCCCATAACAGTGTCAGCCACATATACCCCCATAACAGTGTCAGCCACAGACCCCAATAAGTGTCAGCCACAGACCAGACCCATAACAGTGTCAGTCACAGCGCCCCCATAAGAGTGCCATCCACAGATCCCCCATAACAGTGCCATCCACAGATCCCCCCCATAACAGTGCCATCCACAGATCCCCCATAACAGTGACATCCACAGATCCCCCCATAACAGCGCCATCCACAGATCCCCCCATAACAGTGTCATCCACAGATCCCCATAACAGTGTCATCCACAGATCCCCCATAACAGTGTCATCCACAGATCCCCCATAACAGTGTCATCCACAGATCCCCCATAACAGTGCCATCAACAGGTCCCCCATAACAGTGCCATCCACAGATCCCCCCATAACAGTGCCATCCACAGATCCCCCCATAACAGTGTCATCCACAGATCCCCCCATAACAGTGTCATCCACAGATCCCCCCATAACAGTGCCATCCACAGATCCCCCCATAACAGTACCATTCACAGATCCCCCCATAACAGTGTCATCCACAGATCCCCCCATAACAGTGCCATCCACAGATCCCCCCATAACAGTGCCATCCACAGATCCCCCATAACAGTGTCATCCACAGATCCCCCCATAACAGTGCCATCCACAGATTTCCCATCACAGTGCCATCCACAGATCCCCCCATAACAGTGCCATCCACAGATCCCCTATAACAGTGCCATCCACAGATCCCCCCATAACAGTGCCATCCACAGATCCCCCATAACAGTGTCATCCACAGATCCCCCATAACAGTGCCATCCACAGATCCCTCCATAACAGTGCCATCCACAGATCCCCCCATAACAGTGCCATCCACAGATCCCCCCATAACAGTGCCATCCACAGATCCCCCATCACAGTGCCATCCACAGATCCCCCCATAACAGTACCATACACAGATCCCCCATCACAGTGCCAGCACTACTGTTCTAGCGCCCGTTATTGTAACGGGCTTAATGTCTAGTAGTGCTATAATGTCCCCACAATACTAAGTTCAACAATCAGTATTATGTTGTCAGACCTGAATAAATTTGAAGTTGTAAGTAACGCGCTAAAATATTTGAATCGTTAGAGGGGAATTAGCTCATAGCATAATCGCGAACATTTTAATAACCTCAATCTGCATATAAAGCTACTGCTAAGACATGTATAGAATTAAAATCGAACACAGTTCTGAAATGTCCTCAGCTTGTAAAAACTTGCTGGCAACCATTCTCAAATGTACTTTACTGCTATTGCTACGCGTGCGTGCGTGAGTACATACGTACTTACATGCGCGCGCACGTTAGTTCGCGCGCACATAATAGCGAGCGACATAGAAAAGAATTTAACGAATATCACGAAATCACGATATATAACGAATATTGGATGAATATTCGACTAAATATTCGTGATATATCGCAAAATCGAATATGCCACCTCCCACTCATCACTAATCACAGGGCAATTCTGAAAAGACCATACAGGCCTTACAGCTGCTACACAGATTTGTTTTAGCATTTTTCCTTCCTTCTGACAGAGCAGAAGAAGGGTCAAATAAATAATTATATCAGCCAGGCCGAAAGGCAAAATAGTGGCCCAGTCATGAATTGGGGAGGGTGGGAACAGCATGAGAAGTCCACAGAGTTGCCCTATGACATAGTTATGAGGTGGAAGCAGCATAAGGAGACCACAGAGTGGCCCAATGTCAGTCCGGAGGTGGTGGCAGCATCAGGAGGGGGCCACAGAGTGGCACAATGACAATGTGGAGATGGCAGCAGCATCAGGAGGCCACACAGTGGCACAATGAAAGAGTGTGGAGGTGGTGGCAGCATCAAGAGGCCACAGAGTGGCAAGGTGACATATTGTGGAGGTGGCAGCAGCATGAGGAGACCACAGAGGGGCAAGGTGACATAGTGTGGAGGTGGCAGCAGCATCAGGAGGCTGCAGAGTGGCACAATGACAGTGTGGAGGTGGCAGAAGCAGCATCGGGGGGGGCACAGAGTGACATATTGACAGAGTGTGGAGGTGGCAGCAGCAGCATCAGGAGGAGGCCACAGAGAGACACAATGACAATATGGAGGTGGCGACAGCATCAGGAGGCCACAGAGTGGCACAATGACATAGTGTGGAGGTGGCAGCACCATCAGGAGACCACAGAGTGACCCGGTGACAGAGTGGGGAGGTGGGTGGCAACAGTACCAGCTGAAGATGGTGGGTGAAAGAAGAAGCACTTGGCATCAGATGTGTGGCATCAGGTGGGTGGCAGCATCAGAATAGTAGCTGAGGCAGGTAGCTAGAGCACTTCTCTTTTGTCAAATTGTTGGTGTGGCACCATGGATGATCTAGTCTGATGCATCAGGCAATGGTGTCTGGAAATCCTGGCTGATCCACGCCTGATTCATCTTGACAAAGGTCAGTCTCTCCACATTTTAGATGGACAAGCGAGTTCTTTTTCGGGTAATTATGGCCCCCGCCACACCAAATACCTTCTCTGATGCTACACTACTGGCCGGGGCATCTTTTCCAGGGCAAACTCGGCCAGTTCCTGCCACAAATCCAGTTTCGCTGCCCAGTAGTCCAGCGGATCTTCAAGGACGACTGGCAGGGTGCACTCCAAGTATGCCACCACCTGCTGCTCAGGTTCTGCTCTATGTATAGCTGCTGGTAAGTAGTTTCTTCACTATGCGGATGAAGAAAGCTGCTCATCAGCGACTCTAGACTCAGGCTGCGGCTGATGGACCTGGTACTGCTCCTGCCACCCCACCCCTCCCCAGCAGCCATGGCAGTGGAACGTGAGCGCAGAGGGTCCCCCCGGTCAGACCTGCGAGAGGATGGACGATGGTGCAGATAGGCAGCGGCCAACTGACTTCATAGCATGTCTCTATAATAATTCAGTTTGTCCTCCCTCTCTGCGGGTGTAAAAAAGGCCCCCATTTTGGACCAGTAGCGAGGGTCCAACAAGGTGGAGAGCCAGAAGTCATCCCTCTGCCGAATGGTGACAATTCGGCTGTCACTATACAAGCAAGTGAGTATGCATCGGGCCATTTGTGCAAGTGACTCGGAGGGACTCCCTGCCTCCATCTCCACTGCATGCTGCCACTGTGTGTCTGGGTCCTTTGCCTCGTCTTCCTCATCGCCCTATAGCTTCTCTGCTTGCTCCTGCTCCTCCTCTCCAGTCACCTGTGTAGAAAAAACACCCATTTCGCTACACATTGCTTGTGATCCAATGTCCTCCTCCTCCTCCAGTTCCGCCCCTACAAGCTCATGTGGCCGTGAGATGTAGACGCCACGTCTCCAGTCCCCTGACCAGACAGATTTACCAGCATCTGTTTCAGGACATGAAGCAGTGGAATGACATTGTTTATTCCGTAGTCCTGGCGACTGACAAATAACGTGGCCTCCTCAAAGGGCTTGAGCAAACGGCAGGTGTCACACATGAGCTGCCAATGGCTGACATCGAAGTTACACAGGGGAGTACTTCTGTCCACTTGGATCATGAGGAAATCGTTAATGGCCTTTGTCTGTTCATACAGTCGGTCCAACATATGGAGGGTAGAATTCCAATGGGTGGAAACGTCGCATATCAGCCTATGTTGTGGGATGCCTTTCTGCCACTGCAGCTCAAGAAGGGTGTGCTTTGTGGTGTACGAGTGGCTAAAGTGCATGCAAAGTTTCATGGCCATTTTTATGATGTCTTGCAGATGGGTTAAAGACTTCAGGAACCGCTTGACAACCAGATTGAACACGTGTGCCAAGCAGGGCGCATGGCTCAGCCCTCCTTGATGCAGCGCCCACACCATGTTCTTCCCGTTGTCGGTCACCATGGTTCCGATTTTCAATTGTTGAAGAGAAAGCCAGGATTCAATTTCTTGATGAAGGACATGGAGCACTTCCTCCCTGTGTGACTCCATTCGCCCAGGCAAGCGAGGTGCAGAACAGCGTGACACCGCTGTGCCCTGCACCTGTGGTATGCTGGAGGGGCAATGTGAATTATTCCTGCAGTGGAGGCTGAGGACACGGTGGAGGATGAGGAGGCAGAGGCGCATATTGTCGCAGGACCAACGGCGTGAGAACGTGGAGGCAGAAGCAGCCTCACCTGGCCAAGTTGCTGGTGTGGCTGTGCAGGAACCACATTCACCCAGTGGGCCGTAAAGGGCATGTATTGTCCCTGACCGTAGTTACAGATTCACACGTCAGTGCTGCCGTGCACTTTGTCAGACACCGACAGGCTCAAGGACTGGCCCACTTTCTGTTCTGCATGTGTGTGCAGGGCTGGTACTGCCATTTTGGCAAAGAAATGATGGCTTGGGACTCTCCACCTCGGCTCGGCATAAGTCATCAGTACTCTGAAAGGTGCAGAGTCTACCACTCTTCTGCACCGTTGAATGAGTGCATGCATACTGTTGTCTTTTGGCAATCGATTTTGTGATCGATTGCTGACGGATTGAATGACGAGGAGTAGGAGGACGAGGAGCAGGAGCATCAGGAGCGGCAGATGATGGGAAGGAAAGACAGCTCCCTTCAGCTGAGGTGGTGGAGCCTTTACTGCCTGAAACCGGGTGCGTGCCACTTGGTGATATAGCGATTGCTGCAGCAGGCTGGACCACCACATCGGAGCCACGGTTCTCTCAGGCCTGTTGACGCAGGGCCATGGTGCCAACATTGGCACACTGGCCACGCTTCACCTTCTTCCCACAGATTCTACATATGGCTATGTTCACTTCCTCCGGCGGCTTAACAAAAAACTTTCACACCGCCGAGTAGGTGATTTTACACCATCACTAAGCACTGACTGACTGCTTCCGCCGCTGCCTCCGGGAATCAGTGCACCGCTATTTCCCGAGCAGGTAGGCTCCTGCGAAGCTGGTGTTATTCCCAAGGCACGTATGTCTACTGACCTGCCACTGCTGCCACCCTGCTGACTCCTGGCCACGCTAGCGACTTGCTGGCTCCGCTGCTGCCTCACGGTCAAGCTGCCACCCTTTTCTCCTGGCAATGATGAAGCCCCTTCGTCAGCCCCTAGCACTATATAGTGCTATATATTCATAATTGAGAATATTCTAGATTTTTTTTCATCAGTAACCTCCCTTTTTGCTTGTGGGCCAATGAGAAGGATGCAATATCTTTGTCAGAGGTTAGCAACATCCCTAGCAACCAATAGGAAATTTGCCTACCCCTTTACTATATAAGAAACTCCCCAGCAGCCATTTTCTGCTGTTCTTTTGCAGTTCTGAGAGATGGAGAGAGAGAGAGAGAGAGAGAGAGAGAGCAGTGACATTGCTGTGCTCTTTGCTTTCATCTGGATCCCATTCCTTATCTAATGACATTAGATAGTTAGTTAGCTTATATATATATATAATACAGATAGTTAGTGGGAGATATTCAGTGTAGGTTAGATAGTGATATAGTGTAGTTGAAGTTGCACGTATTGCGCAAAAAATATGCGCATCATTAGTGCCGATTTGCACAATCGCGAAAATAATGACTGGAGATCACAAATTCTAGAATTTGCTAATTTATTGTGAATATAATGCGGAAAATTTGTGAAATATTGCAAAAACTAATATTGCCTATCCCGCTCATCACTATTCAACATAAATGCTGTGGAATGATTCCTCCCTATCTTTACCCTATGCCTTGAATAATCTTTCCCTGAACTTGTAAATCGTTATTTTAGCACAATGATTTTTTTTCTAGCACTGTCCCTAGTGCCTGCTGATGTCTCTCCCTGCACTAAGTACATTGGAAAATGGCAGAATCCAATATGGCTGAGGCTATTAATAGGGCTGTAACATCACAGGGCTGGCTGGCTGCTGATTGGCTGCATGCATGGCATTATGGGTGATCCCGCCTTCCCAGAGTTCCTTGCTCCATGTCCTCACACGTGCAGCAGCCATTTTAGGAAAAATGTGATTCGTTACTACGAAGCGTAAGGAAATTCGGATTCAGTGCGAATCAAATAATTCCTGAAATTCGGATCAAATTCCACTTTGTCAGCTTTGATTCACTCATCTCTAATGATGATATTCAGGAATTTAAATTCCATCCCCTTATGACATATAGTAGACCCAAAAATTTGAGAGATAAACTTGTTTGTGCATATATAGGCCCACAAAAAATACTAGGCCAAAGCTTCTTACAACGTCAAAAAATGGGTTGTTTCCCATGTTTAAAGAGGACCTTTTACTAGAATAGAAAATCTAAACTAAGCATACAGACATGTAGAGCGGCGCTCAGGGATCTCCCTGCACTTACTATTATCCCTGGGCGCCGCTCCGTTCTCCCGGTATATCCTCCGGTATCTTTATATGTTCGGCTCCATCCAGTTGAGCCTGCCGGCGTCTCTTTCTCCCAGGCTGTAGCGCTGGCCAATCGCAGCGCTCAGCTCATAGCCTGAGAGAAAAAAAAACTCTCAGGCTATGAGCTGAGCGCTGCGATTGGCCAGCGCTACAGCATGGGAGAAGGAGACGCCGGCAGGCTCAACTGGGTGGAGCCGAACATATGAAGATACCGGAGGCTATACCGGGAGAACGCAGCGGCGCCCAGGGATAATAGTAAGTGCAGGGAGATCCCTGGGTGCCGCTCTCCATGTCTGTATGCTTAGTTTAGATTTTCTATTCTAGTGAAAGGTCCTCTTTAAATTGTATAAATTGTCGCTAAATGCAAAAGGGAAGTTTATTCATTCATCCCAGTACAACAAAAGAAATATAAAATTAATCATTACTTAACTCTCGACTCCACATTTGTAGTGTATATCTTATGTACAGATGAAACTCGAAAAATTTGAATATCGTGCAAAAGTCCATTTATTTCAGTAATGCAAATTAAAAGGAATTGCAAAGGGTACCTCAAAATTGTGACTTTGGGGTTTCATAAGCTGTAAACCATAATCATCCAAATTATAACAAATAAAGGCTTTAAATATCTCGCTTTGCATGTAATGAGTCTATCACATATGTTAGTTTCACCATTTAAGTTGCATTACTGAAATAAATGAACTTTGCACAATATTCAAATTTTTCGAGTTTCACCTGTATATCTTATGGTGTCCGTGCAATCTATGATATGTGGGGAAACTTCTTTAGATTTTAAGACCCGTCTAAATCAACAGGGATATACTATAATAAAAAAATGAATGGACTTGCCGGTTTCTAAACACTTCTCTGAACTTGGGTACAAAGACGGGGACTTGAAATGTATGTTGATTGATCGTATTCCTGTATCCCATAAGGGAGGCAATAGAAGTCTCTTCCTAAAAAATTTTAAATCCAATAGATCTCTCATTTGAATACTGGATTAAATGTGGATTTCAAACCTTAGATTTTTTTTTCTTAATAACTTCTCTGATGTTTGAGTGATTATTTATTTTTGTCCAAACTTGCTCTTGTACTCCCTTTGGTGCTATTTTTGTAGATTTGAACTTTTTTGTAAAAAATTAAAACTTATACTCTTTTTCTCTTTGGCAGAAAATAATGGATATGGAATACCCTATATGTGAAACCAGTATCGACACTTCTTCTGCCGATTAGCATTATTATATGATTTATTTATTTTTTTAGAGAAAATGATCTCAAGGAGTTACTATATTCTCTTTCTATTGTAGTTATCATTATTTGTCTGATTATTTTTTTCCAAAATGGGATGTTATGCATGAGATGTTGGATCTTTATGCCCTATAAACATGAATAGAATTTCTTTGTTCCCCTATACAATCGGGTAAGGGAGCCACATATGATGATCGCATGTTGATTACCTGACATTGGTTCGATGTGTGGCCCCCTAGCTGCCCTGCTTCATGTAACAGAATTGTGTTATTGGTCAGGGTTACTTACTATCCCGTCTATAACGGTGGAACTCATATTCTTTTTTTACATAAGGAAAAGGAGTCTGTGACTTGCTGTGGCTGAGTTTGATATCCGTGATGTGGATACCGAGCAGCTGCATCGGCCCTCCAACATTTCTCATGTGCAGTGGAAGATGCGGCGCGACATGTGGAATCCCTATCCCATTATTATCTGTTTATCTAACATCTTATTCTATTCCCCCATTATATTGTTAATAAACCTGGATTCTATCTTCATTCAGCAGGGCCTGCGGTGACATCATCGCGCTCACCATGTGGTGAGCGCAGTGACGTCATCGCAGGTTCTTTTCCCAGATCTGGAAGAAAGAAGACCTGCGCGATCAAGGCTGTGCAATCAAGTGGATGAGGTGAGGTGTTTTTAAAAAAAAAAAATTTTAACCCCTCCATGGCCATTTTATTTAGCATTCTGTCTTAAGAATGCTATTATTTTCCGGTATAGCCATGTTATAACGGAAAATAATAAAATCACCTGAACACTGAACCCGAACTTCGGTGAAAAAGTCCGGGTTCGGGTCCGGGTACCCGAACTCGCAAAGTTCGGTACAAACCTGAACTTTGCAGTTAAGGTTCGCTCAACCCTACTAATGAGAACACAAATTTAAAAAACTAAAAGATTTAAACTCACAAAGTCCCACCCTGTGTAAGGGGGAACCTACACAGAAATTATTACAGCTTCTAAAAGATTGCTTCTATACAATATCTGGGAAGTTGTCAAGTGAGAATAATTTGGTTTGACAGTGTGGCTGCAGTCCAAACCATCTCTGAAATCAGTGGAAGCATATTAAAAAGTTCTGACATGTTACCATTAGCTTAGCATAGGGACAGATGTGCCAAGTGCTAGGGACAATGGTTAACAAAGATTTTAATTATAAAATATTAGGGAAAGCATAGGGAGACTGCCTGGATAGTGGAGGTACAGTGCAGGCTCAGTGTAATCGCCAAGTACATCTTTTTCATTTGCTGCGCCATTCATAATTAATCTGCTATGTTATGCATAGACTTACTATGTATCAGACTTAGTCTCATTGCTGCCATCTCACCATTCTGTGGTCTCCTTATGCTGCTGCCATATCACCACTATGTCAGTGGGCCACTCTGTGGTCTCCTCATGCTGCTGCCACCTCACCACTATGTCACTGGGCCACTCTGTGGTCTCCTCACACTGCTGCCACCTCACCACTCTGTGATCTCCTCATGCTTCTGCCAGCTCACCACTCTGTCATTGGGACACTCTGAGGTCTCCTCATGCTACTGCCACCACCCCATTATGTCAGTGGCCCACTCTGCAGTCTCTTCATGCTGCTGCCACCTCACCACTCTATGGTCTCCTCATGCTGCTGACACCTCACTATTCTGTGGTCTCCTCATGCAGCTGCCAGCTCACCACTATGTCATTGGGCCACTCTGAGGTCTCCTCATGCTGCTGCCAACTCACCACTATGTCACCGGGACACTCTGTGGTCGATTCTTGCTGCTGCCACCTTCCCAATCTGTCACTGGGCCACACTGTGGTCCCACATGCTGCTGCTACCTTACCACTTTGTCACTGGGCCACTCTGTGGTCTTTTCATGCTGCTATGCTGCTGCCACCTCACCACTATGTGGTCTCCTCATGCTGCTGCCACATCACCACTATGTGGTGTCCATATGCTGCTGCCACCTCGCCACTATGTCACTGGGCCACTCTGTGGTCTCCTCATGCTGCTGCCATCTAACCACTATGTCACTGGGTCACTATATGGTCTCCTCATGCTGCTGAAAACTCACCACTGTGTCACTGGGCTACTCTGTGGTCTCTTCTTGCTGCTGTCACCTCACTACTCTGTGGTCTCCACATGCTGGTGCTTTCTCACCACTATGTGGTCTCCTCATGCTGCTGCCACCTCACCACTATGTGGTCTCCTCATGCTGCTGCCTGCTCATAACTAGGTCACTGGGCCACTCTGTGGTCTCCTCATGCTGCTGCCACCTCACTACTCTGTGGTCTCCAAATGCTGCTGCTTTCTCACCACTAGGTCAGTGGGCCACTATGTGGTCTCCTCCTGCTGCTGCAAGCTGACCACTATGTCACTGGGCAACTCTGTGTTCTCCTCCTCCTGCTGCCAGCTAACCACTCTGTCATTGGGCCACTCTGAGGTCTCCTCATGCTACTGCCACCTCTCCACTATGTCACTGGTCCACTCTGTGTTCTATTCATGCTGCTGCCACCTCATCACTACACTACACTCTGTGGTCTCCTCATGCAGCTGCCAGCTCACCACTTCGTCATTGGGACACTCTGTGGTATCCACATGCTGCTGACACCTCACCAGTATGGTATTGGGCCACTCTGTGGTCTCTTCATTCTGCTATGTTGCTGCCACCTCACCACTCTGTGGTCTCCTCATGCTGCTGCCACCTAACCACTATGTAGTCTCCTCATACTGCTGCTAGCTCACCACTATGTCACTGGGCCACCATTTGGTCTCCTCATGCTGTCTTTATCTCACCACTCTGTGGTCTCCTCATGCTGCTGCCATCTAACCACTATTTCACTGGATCACTCTATAGTCTCCTCATGCTGCTGCCATCCAACCACTATGTCACTGGGTCACTCTATGGTCTCCTCATGCTGCTGCAAACTCACCACTATGTCACTGGGCCACTCTGTGGTCTCCTCTTGCTGCTGCCACCTTCCCACTCTGTCACTGGGCAACTCTGTGGCCTCCACATGCTGCTGCCACCTTACCACTATGTCACTGGTCCACTCTGTGGTCTCCTCATGCTGCTGCCATCCAACCACTATGTCACTGGGCCACTCTGTGGTCTCCTCATGCTGCTGACATCTAACCACTATGTCACTGGGTCACTCTATGGTCTCCTCATGCTGCTGCCAACTCACCACTATGTCACCGGGCCACTCTGTGGTCTCCTCTTGCTGCTGCCACCTCATCACTCTGTGGTCTCCTCATGCTGCTGCCACCTCACTACTCTGTGGTCTCCTCCTGCTGCTGCCAGCTCACCACTATGTCACTGGGCAACTCTGTGTTCTCCTCCTGCTGCTGCCAGCTCACCACTATGTCACTGGGCCACTCTGTGGTCTCCTCTTGCTGCTGCCACCTTTCCACTCTGTCACTGGGCCACTCTGTGGTTTCCACATGCTGCTGCCACCTTCTGAATCTGTCACTCGGCTACTCTGTGGTCTCCACATTCTGCTGCCATCCAACCACTATGTCAATGGGTCACTCTGTGGTCTCCCCATGCTGCTGCCAGCTCATCACTATGTCACTGGGCCACTCTGTGGTCTACTCTTGCTGCTGCCACCTTTCCACTCTGTCACTTGGCCACTCTGTGGTCTCCACATGCTGCTGCCACCTTCTGACTCTGTCACTCGGCTACTCTGTTGCCTCCTCATGCTGCTGCCATCCAACCACTATGTCACTGGGCCACTCTGTGGTCTCCTCATGCTGCTGCCATCCAACCACTATGTCACTGGTTCACTCTATGGTCTCCTCATGCTGCTGCCCACTCACCACTATGTCACCGGGCCACTCTGTTGTCTCCTCTTGCTGCTGCCTCCTCATCACTCTGTGGTCTCCTCATGCTGCTGCCTGCTCACAACTAGGTCACTGGGCCACTCTGTGGTCTCCTCATGCTGCTGCCACCTCACTACTCTGTGGTCTCCTCCTGCTGCTGCCAGCTCACCACTATCTCACTTGGCAACTCTGTGTTCTCCTCCTGCTGCTGCCAGATCACCACTGTGTCTCTGGGCCACTCTGTGGTCTCCTCTTGCTGCTGCCACCTTTCCACTCTGTCACTGGGCCACTCTGTGTTCTCCACATGCTGCTGTCACCTAACCACTATGTCACAGGGCCACTCTGTGTTCTCCTCATGCTGCTGCCACCTCACCACTCTATGGTCTCCTCATGCTGCTGTAACATGAACACTCTGTGGTCACCTCATGCCACTGCCACCTCTCCACTCTGTGGTCTCCTCATTTGGCTGCTTGATCACCACTCTTTGGACTTCTCATGCTGTAGCCAGTTCACCACTATGTCACTGGGCCACTCTGTGGTCTCCTCATGCTGCAGCCAGCTCACCACTTTGTGGTCTCCTCATTCTGCTGTCACCTCACCACTCTGTGGTCTCCTCATACTGCTGCCACCTCACCACTCTGTGGTCTCCTCATGCTGCTGCCAGCTCACCACTATGTGGTCTCCTCATGCTGCGGCAACCTCACCACTCTGACACTGGGCCTCTCTGTGGTCTATTCATGCTGCTGCCTCCTCACCACTCTGTGTTCTCCTCATGCTGCTGACAGCTCACCACTCTGTGGTCTCCTCATGCTGCTGAAAGCTCACTGCTATGTCACTGTGCCACTCTGTGGTCTCCTCATGCTGCTTCCCCCTCACCACTCTGTGGTATCCTCATGCTGCTACCAACTCACCACTATGTCACTGGGCCACTCTGTGGTCTCCTCTTGCTGCTGCCACCTTCCCACTCTGTCACTGGGCCACTCTGTGGTCTCCACATGCTGCTGCCACCTCACCACTATGTCACTGGTTCACTCTGTGGTCTCCTTATGCTGCTGCCATCCAACCACTATGTCACTGGGCCACTCTGTGGTCTCCTCATGCTGCTGCCATCTAACCACTATGTCACTGGGTCACTCTATGGTCTCCTCATGCTGCTGCCAACTCACCACTATGTCACCAGGCCACTCTGTGGTCTCCTCTTGCTGCTGCCACCTCCTCACTCTGTGGTCCCCTGATGCTGCTGCCTGCTCACAACTAGGTCACTGGGCCACTCTGTGGTCTCCTCATGTTGCTGCCACCTCACTACTCTGTGGTCTCCTCCTGCTGCTGCCAGCTCACCACTATGTCACTGGGCAACTCTGTGTTCTCCTCCTGCTACTGCCAGCTCACCATGATGTCACTGGGCCACTCTGTGGTCTCCTCTTGCTGCTGCAACCTTTCCACTCTGTCACTGGGCCACTCTGTGGTCTCCACATGCTGCTGCCACCTTCTGACTCTGTCACTCGGCTACTCTGTGGTCTCCACATGCTGCTGCCACCTCACCACTATGTCACTGGTCCACTCTGTGGTCTCCTCATGCTGCTGTCATCCAACCACTATGTCACTGGTCCACTCTGTGGTCTCCTCATGCTGCTGCCATCTAACCACTATGTCACTGGGTCACTCTATGGTCTCCTCATGCTGCTGCCAACTCACCACTATGTCACCGGGCCACTCTGTGGTCTCCTCTTGCTGCTGCCTCCTAATCACTCTGTGGTCTCCTCATGCTGCTGCCTGCTCACAACTAGGTCACTGGGCCACTCTGTGGTCTCCTCATGCTGCTGCCACCTCACTACTCTGTGGTCTCCTCCTGCTGCTGCCAGCTCACCACTATGTCACTTGGCAACTCTGTGTTCTCCTCCTGCTGCCACCTCACCACTATGTCTCTGGGCCACTCTGTGGTCTCCTCTTGCTGCTGCCACCTTTCCACTCTGTCACTGGGCCACTCTGTGTTCTCCACATGCTGCTGTCACCTAACCACTATGTCACTGGGCCACTCTGTGTTCTCCTCATGCTGCTGCCACCTCACCACTCTATGGTCTCCTCATGCTGCTGTAACATGAACACTCTTTGGTCTCCTCATGCCACTGCCACCTTACCACTCTGTGGTCTCCTCATTTGGCTGCTTGATCACCACTCTTTGGACTTCTCATGCTGTTGCCAGTTCACCACTATGTCACTGGGCCACTCTGTGGTCTCCTCGTGCTGCAGCCAGCTCACCACTTTGTGGTCTCCTCATGTTGCTGTCACCTCACCACTCTGTGGTCTCCTCATACTGCTGCCACCTCACCACTCTGTGGTCTCATCATGCTGCTGCCAACTCACCACTCTGTGGTCTACTCATGCTGCGGCAACCTCACCACTCTGTCACTGGGCCACTCTGTGGTCTACTCATGCTGCTGCCACCTCACCACTCTGTGTTCTCCTCATGCTGCTGACAGCTCACCACTCTGTGGTCTCCTCATGCTGCTGAAAGCTCACCGCTATGTCACTGTGCCACTCTGTGGTCTCCTAATGCTGCTGCCCCCTCCCCACTCTGTGGTCTCCTCATGCTGCTGCCACTTCACCACTCTGTCACTGGGCCACTATGTGGTCTCCTCATACTGCTGCCACCTCACCACTCTGTGGTCTCCTCATGCTGCTGCCAGATCACCACTCTGTGTTCTACTCATGCTGCGGCAACCTCACCACTCTGTCACTGGGCCACTCTGTGGTCTACTCATGCTTCTGCCACCTCACCACTCTGTGTTCTCCTCATGCTGCTGACAGCTCCCCACTCTGTGGTCTCCTCATGCTGCTGACAGCTCACCACTCTGTGGTCTCCTCGTGCTTCTGCCAGCTCACCACTCTGTGGTCTTCTCATGCTGCTGCCAGCTCACCACTATGTCACTGGGCCACACTGTGCTCAACTCATGCTGCTGTTACCTCACCACTCTGTGGTCTCCTCATGCTTCCAGCTCACCACTCTGTGTTCTCCTCGTGCTGCTGCCAGCTCTCCACTCTGTGGTCTCCCTATGCTGCTGCCAGCTTACCACTATGCCACTGGGCCACTCTGTGGTCTCCTCATGCTGCTGTCACCTCACCACTCTGTGGTCTCATCATGCTGCTACTTCCTCACTACTCTGTCACTGGGTCACTCAGTGGTCTCCTCATGCTGCTGCAACGTCACTACTTTGTGGCCTCCTCATGCTGCTGTCAGCTCACCACTCTGTCATTGGGCCACTCTGTGGTCTCCTCATGCTGCTGACACCTCCCCACTATGTCACTGGCCCACTCTGTGGTCTGCTCATTCTGCTGCCAGCTCACCACTATGTCACTGGGCCACTCTGTGATCTTCTCATTCTGCTGTTAGCTCCCCACTATGTCACCGTGTCACTCTGTGGTCTCCTCTTGCTGCTGCCACCTCACCACTATGTCACTGGGCCAATCTTTGGTCTCCTCATGCTGCTGCCACCTCATCATTCTGTGGTCTCCTTGTGCCTCTGCCAGCTTACCACTAGGTCACTGGGTCACTCTGTGGTGTTCTCATGCTGCTGCCAACTCAGCACTCTGTGGTGTCCTCATGCTGCTTCCACCTCAAAAATCTGTCACTGGGACACTCTGTTTTCTCCTTATGCTACTGCCACCTCAACACTCTGTGATCTCCTCATGCTGCTGCCAGCTCACCACTATGTCACTGGGCCACTCTGTGGTCTCTCGTGCTGCTGCCAGCTCACCACTATGTCACTGGGCCACTCTGTGGTCTCCTCATGCTGCTGCCACCTCAACATTCTGTCACTGGGCCACTCTGTGGTCTCCTCATGCTGCTGCCACCTCACCACTCTGTGGTCCCCTCATGCTGCTGACAGCTCACCACTAGGTCACTGGGCCACTCTGTAGTCTCCTCATGCTGCTGCCACCTTACCAGTCTGTGGTCTTCTCATTCTGCTTCTACCTCAACACTCTGTCACTGGGCCACTCTGTGGTCTCCTAATGCTGCTGCCACCTCACCACTCTGTGATCTCCTCATGCTGCTGCCAGCTCACCACTATGTCACTGGGCCACTCTGTGTTCTCTCGTGCTGCTGCCAGCTCACCACTGTGTCACTGGGCCATTCTGTGGTCTCCTTATGCTGCTGCCACCTCACCACTCTGTGGTAAGCTGACAATGTTATAAAAGGAGTAGAATCTTGGGCCTCTGCATGGTTCTTTATACCTGTCTCTATCATTGACCTGTAATGCTGAGTTCACACTTGAGTTATTTGGTCAGTTTTGGCCCTATTAAGTGTGCAGTGATTCTAAGAGTGACACCTGTCATCTGCGTGTCATACTGACAGTATTGTTGCACTACCACAGCAGACTCCCTATGCGTGTTTCTACAAGGCACAGTGTTCTACACCACTATACAGGCTCTCTGCAGCCAGAAAATAGCAGTTTTTTAACGAGATTCGCCACTAATAAATTCGGATCAAATATTTTTGGAAAATTCGGCGAGCCGACCAAATTGAATTTTTGAGAAATTTGCTCATCTCTAGTGGTAATTAATTAATTTAGTCTGAAATGTCGGTTAAAAAGAAATCATCACTATGCAAGATTTTGCATGAAATCTTCTATCAAGATGGCCGCAGCGGGCTCTTCAAGCTCAAATGGATAAGGTATTTTTTAACCAATTAAACCCTGAAAGCCCTAATTTTTTTATTATCTCAGATTCCACAATCAGTGATGAACTCGCCATCTGAGGGGTTCAATTGTCATTCCCCCGTCATTGTGCCAGCTACTTACAAAGAAATGAGCACTATGACTAAGCAAATTTCTTTTTAAAATTTGATGAAGCAGCCGAATCAAAGTTTTGCAAACTTTGATCATCTCTAGTCTCCATAAAGGAGCCTGGGAAAACCGCGGCACTAATGTATTGGTACAGCCTGACGCAACAATCGCTGCATCTCCCTTTGGCCTGCAATCCTTCTCCTGCAGTCAGCGCTCCTTAACCTCAGCAGAAGAAAGCTGTCATTCCTTCCCTTCATCTATTGCTCCTGATGCTTCTCCTCATCAGGTTTCGCCAGCAATCGATCACTGAGGCAATGGCAGAGAAAAAAGTATATGTGCACTCATCCAATGGCGCAGAAGCTGAACGTGCGCCTGGATAAGTTACTGGTATTACAGTCCCTCCCTTTCCATTTTGTGGACTCTAAACATTTCAGAGAACTAATGGCTTTTGTTTCTCCAAGGTGGAGAGTCCCAAGCCGTCATTACTTCTCTAAAAAAGCTGTACCAGCCCTGCACACATGTTGAGCAGAAGGTGGGCGTGTCCATAACTAGTACAGTTCATTCCAGCACTGACGTGTGGAGCTATAACTATGGTCAAGGACAATACATGTCCTTTACAGCCTACTGGGTTAATATGCTTCCAGCCCAGGCACACCAGCAACTTGGCCAGGTGATGGCACTGCCGCCTCTGCATTGTAATCTTGGGATTTCTGCACCAATGTCCTTCTCTGCCTCCTCATCCTCTACCTTGTTCTTAGCCTCCCCTGTAGACACAGTTCAGAGTAGTCCTCCAGCATACCACCTATGCAAAGCATGGTGTTGACACGTGGTTTGGCACCTGGTCAGCGTGGGCGAACAGAGTCGCACCGGGGATGAACTGCTCTGCGTCATCAATGATGAAATAAAATATTGTCTGTCTCCTCACCAACTGGAGATAGAAAGCAGGGTTACCATTAACAGGAAGAACATTCTGTCTGCGCTGTATCAGGGAAGGCTGACCCATGTGCCCTGCATGGTGCATGTCTTTAATCTGGTTGTCACCCAGTTCCTAAAGTCATCCTGCCAACTGCAAGACATCTTGAAAATGGCAAGGAAACTGCATGCACTTCAGCCACTCTTACCATGCAAAACACGTCCTCCTCGAGCTGCAAAGGCAGAATGGTGTCCCCCTACATTGCTTCATATTTGAAGTTTCCATGCATTGGAACGGCACCCTCCACATTTTGAACTAACTGTATAGCAGAGAAAACCTGTGAACATTTTCTTGATGATGCAGATGACAGGACTACTCCCTAATGTAACTTTTGCATTACAAATGCCATTTCCTCAGGCCATTTGAGGAGGCTACTTCATTTGTCAGTCGCCAGGACTACGGGATGAATGATGTAATTCTACTCTTTCATGTCCTGGAGGGGATGCTGATAAATCTGACTGGCGAGGGGACAGAAGATGTGGTGCCTACATCTTATGGCCACCTGAGCCCTGTGGATAGTGTTGAGTGAATCAAATACAAACAAATTTCAGTAAAAATTTGATTTGCCACAAATTTGAATTTCCTTGCACTTCATGGTCCACACCTCATCCACGCCCGGCCAGCATGATGATATCATCACGTCACTGTGCAAGATTTTGTGCGATGTCTTCAATCAAGATGGCTGCAATGGCCTCTACGTGAGCAAATGGATAAGGTATTTATTTATTTTTTACTCTAATTAATCCCTGAAAGAGAAAGATTGTAGCCTTGGATGTCAGCGATAAATGTGGCATCTAAGGAATTCAATGACGAGGGACAGCACAATTGCCATTCTAAGTCATTGCACCCGCTACATACAGTACATAGGAATGCGCTTCATGACAAAGTAATAAATCAGGAATCTAATTTCTTTGTGAAATTCAGCGAATCAGCCAAATCAAATTGTTCATAACTTCGCTCATCTCTACCTATGGAGCCTGAACTGGCACCGGAGGAGGATGAGAAGAGCAGGAAGAGCTAGAGGGTGATGATGGAGACGATTCAGATGATCCCGACAGACAGTGGCAGTATGTAGTGGAGATGGAGGCAAGGAGTCCCTCAGAGTCAGCCAGATGCATGCTGACTTGCTTGCATAGTGCCAACCGCATTATTCCCATTTGGCAGATGGATGACTACTGGCTGTCCACAATGTTAGATCCTCACTTCTAGTCCAAAATGGGGGCCTTTTTTACACCTTCTGAGAGGAATGAAAAACTCAACTATTATAGAAACATCCTTTGTAGTTGGTTGGTCGCTGCCTACACGTGCCATCGCCCATCCTCATGAAGGTCTAACCGAGGGGATCCTCTGAGCTCATGCTCCACAGCCATGACTGCTGGAGGGGGGCAGGTGAAGCACCATCTCCATCAGCAGTCTGAAGTCTTAAAGGGGTATTCCCATCTCAGACAATGGGGGCATATCGCTTTGATATGCCCCCATTGTCTGATAGGTGCGATCCCACCTCTGGGACCCGCACCTACAACGAGAATGGAGCAGGGAGAGCTGTGGCTGGAGGATCCGGATTTACCGGGGTCTGTCCACCACCAAGCGCTGCTCCCCGCTTCTCCCATGGAAATGAATGGGAGCACACCGCGCACGCGCAGCCCCTGCTCTCATTCATTTCTATGGGGCAGACGGAAATAGCCGAACCAGCACTCGGCTATTTTCTGCGGCCCCATAGAAATGAATGGAGGGCGGCTCCGTTCTCATTGTAGGTGTGAGTCCCAGAGGTGGGACCCGCACCTATCACACAATGGGGGCATATCCTAATGATATGTCCCCATTGTCTGAGATGGCAAAATCCCTTTAAGTCTCTAATGAGCACTTTTCTTCACCTGTATACTGAAAAAACCAACATGTAGCAGCAGGACATGGAGCAGAACCTGAACAACCAGGTGGTGGCATACATGGACTGCACCTTGTCACCCCAGATCCAAGATCCCCTGGACTACTGGGCAGCAAAACTTGAATTATGGCTAACTTGCCCAGCCAGTAGTGTGACATCAGAGTGAGTGTTTAGTGTGATGACTAGCATAGTTACCCCAAAGAGCACCCACCTTTCAACACAAAATATTGAGATACTAACCTTTCTGAAGATGAATCAGTCGTGGATAAACCAGGATTTTAAGGTACTGGTGCATACAACAGACTAGATCACTCTGGCAGTAATGATCTGAGTGTAGTGTGCTGCAGCACGGGAACATTGTGCCAAATGGCCTGTTACTTCTGCCCACGTTCTGCTGACACTATTCTGATGCTGTCACCCGCCTGCTGCCTCTACTGCCATCTGCTCCTATTTTGATCTGCCACGATGTTGTGCTGTTATTGCCATTGCTGTTGCCCCACTTTGTTTCAGGACCACTATTGGGACTCTTCATGCTATTGCCACGACTCCTCCAGTTCAGTGAAAGGAATCGATTCAAATGAACGATTTGTTTATGAACCAGACATCACTAATGATAGGTAAAAAAACACTTCTAATAAAAATGTATTAATGATAGGTAAAATAATAACTATAACAAAAGACATGGAAGATAGATAGCATAATAAGGATGAAAAAAATCTAGAATATTCTCAATTACGAATACATTATATTCTAGATCTTCGTGAATTCTCGAAGTGCCGATATTCGTGCTCAACACTAGTTGCCAAGGCTAAAAAGCTCATGGTGTGCATCAAAAGGGGCATAGATGCCACATTGCAAATCACTTGTCAGACTACACATGGAGTATTTTATACAACTTCAGGCACCAGTGCACAACAAAGACATGATAGAGCGTGAGCAGGTTAAGAGTTGAGCTACCTAAAATAATAATAACTGGAATGGGTGGACTACAGTACCCAGAAAGATTATCAAAAGTAGGGTTATTTAGACAAAAGACAGTTGATGGGAGAACTAATAACTATGTATAAATATATTAAAGGCCAATATATAGATCGCTCACAGAGATCGATCTTTTTATATCCAGGACTATGACATGAGTAGAGGACATCCTGTCCATCCAAAAAAAGAAGGCTTCTCCATTAACATGGAAGAGGATTTACTTTAAAAACATGAGACTATGGAACTTTCTGCCAGATAAGGTGGTGTTGGTAAACTATAGGGTTGAGCGAGTGGTGGCCTCTTTGAGCTTAAATGGATAAGATGAGTATTATTATAATATTTTTTTTTTTTTTTACTGATTAACCCCTGAAATCCCTAATTTTTAATCTCCAATGCCATAATCAGCGATGAATGTGGCATCTGAGGCGTTCAATGACAGGGGGGCTGCGCAATCACCTTTCCCCGTCATTGTGCCTGCTACTTACAAATAAATGCACTTTGTGATAGGTTATAGTTACTAGAAATCTGGAGAAGGTTCAGTGATCCAAGGAGTTAATTGGAGTAGGGAAGCATTTTTTTTTCCCTTTAATGAGGAATATTGGTTTGTATCTCAGCTTTTTGCCTTTCTCTGGATCAACTTTTGCCTTTGGGCTTGTTCACATGAACATATGGCCACCGTTCCATGTGCATTCCGCATCACGGATGCGGACCCATTAGCTTGAACATGTCCTTTCATCCGGAGGCCTCACGAACGTTCTCCGTGCATTGCGGAACGCAAATTGCGGCCCCAATGCACGGAATGGTACCCATACGTTCGTGTGAACAAGCCCTTTCTCTGAAAATTCCATCCTTTTTTTTTTGTGGATCCTTTGTAACAACGCTTGTCCAAGGACATGTTCTATTTTTTTGCGAAACGGGCATATGGGCAAGGAATGCATTTCCATTTTTTTGCGGCCCCATTGAAATGAATGGTTCCGCATACGGGCCGCATAAAAACGGAACAGACACGGGCTAAAAATACTTTTGTGTGCATGAGCCCTTTCTAAGAAATCTCAAAATGAGTGGGGCAAGTTGAGCAGCTTAAAAAAAGTATTTTTTGCAAAACTCCTAGGGTCAATGCTAATGTTGAAGCATCTGAAGTGGAATTTGATCCGAAGTTTAGGAAAAATTTGATTTGCAAGGAATCTGAATTTTATTGTGCTTCATGTTAACAAATTGTCTCATTCCTAAAATTGTGGCTACACGTGTTATAAATTGAAAGTAAGAAGTCCAGGAACACGAGATAACCCATAAAGCCGTGCAGCCAGCCAATCTGTAGATAGCTATTCCCTATGATGTCACAGGCCTTTAAAAGCCTCATCCCACGCAGTCTCCCCCATTTTGCTGTGAGCTGAGCATAGGGAGAGATGTGAAAGCACTATAGCGCTAGGGATAGTAGTGCTGACGATCTCTTACATACTGTATATACAGAAATAGGTGGTTTATCTGCCTAAGCGACAGTAGAGGAGCAGGAGAAGCATGAGGAGCTGGAGGACGATGAGGAAGACAAGGCAGATGACCCTGATAGACTGTGGCAGTATGCAGTGGAGATGGAGGCAGGAAGTCTCTCCGAGTCCCTTGCGCAAATGGCCAGCTGCATGCTTGCGTAGTGACAGCCACATTATCAACATTTGGCAGAGGGATGACTACTGGTTCTCCACGTTAGACCAACGCTACTGGGCAAAAATGAGGGCCTTTTGTTTACACCTTCCAAGAGGGATAAAAAAACTCAACAGCTATCAGGACATCCTGCATAGTCCGTTGGTCGTTGCCTGCATGTGCTACCACCCATCGTCATAAAGGTCTGATTGGGGGGACCCTTTGCAGTCACACTCCACTGTCATGACTGATGGGGGGTGGGCAGGAGCAGCACCAGCTCCATCAGCAGCAACTTAAGTCTGGAGTCTATAAAGAGCACGTTTCTTCACCCGCCTACTGAAAAAAAACACCACCAGCAGAAGGACATAGAGCAGAACCTGAACAAGCAGGTGGTGGTATACCTGGAGTGCACCCTGCCACCCCAGATCCAAGATCACCTAGACTACTGAGCAGCCAAACTTGAATTGTGGCCGCAACTGGCCCAGTTTGCCCTGGACATGCTTTCCTGCCCAGCCAGTAGTGTGGCATCAGAGCCATTGTTTAGTGTGGCAGGGGACATAGTTACCCCAAAAAGAACTCGCCTTTCAACACAAGATGAATCAGATGTGGATCAGGTAGGATTTCCATACCACGGTGCCTTATACATCAGACTAGATCAGGGATTTCCAACTTGTGGCCCTCCAGCTGTTGCAAAACTACAACTCCCAGCATGCCCAGACTACAGCAGGGAATGCTGGGAGTTGTCGTTTTTCAACAGCTGGGGGGCTGCAGGTTTAGCATCCCTGGACTAGATCATTCTGCCAGTAATGATCTGACTGCAGTATGCTGCCACACCAGAACATTGTTAAAAATGTCTTGCTAATTCTGTCCATGTGCTGCTGCTACTATTCTGATGCAGCCCCCCTTCTGATGCCACACACCTGCTGACATCTTCTCCTACTGCCACCAGATTGCCCCTCATCAATCACCTCGAAACAGCTGTCTGCAGATGAAGTGCCTTCATATTTAATATATGAGTCATGTCTCAAGTCCTATTTAAAGTGTCAAACATTGACTTATAGGATAGCTGCTTTACATCTGGTGGCATTGGAGGCAGAGCTTGCTAAGAGCTCATTTGCATTCCTTTCTTCCCAGAATTCCAAATGAGCATGTATGGCCTATAAGTCTCCTCACGTAGATTTAGGCTCTTTCCCCAAGGAGACATAGTACCACCCCAAATGCTGACTGATGCCTCTCACCCAGTTAAGGGCTCTTTCACACTTGCGTTATTGTCTTCCGGCATAGAGTTCCGTCGTCGGGGCTCCATGCCGGAAGAATCCTGATCAGTTTTATCCTAATGCATTCTGAATGGAGTGAAATCCGTTCAGGATGCATCAGGATGTCTTCAGTTCCGGAACGGAACGTTTTTTGGCCGGAGAAAATACCGCAGCATGCTGCGCTTTTTTCTCCGGCCAAAAATCCGGAACACTTGCCGCATCGACGGATCCGGAATAATAGCCCATTGAAATGTATTATTCCGGATCCGTCCTAACATCTTCAGTTGTTACGACGCAACGACGGATCCGGAAGTTGCGTCTGCGCCTGCGCCAAGAAGTAGGAAGGTCTTGGCTGGCGCGAAGTTCCCCAGACAACCCGCGCGGGAGAGGACAGGTCGTGTCATCAGCTCCTGGAGGTGAGTGTTCAGTGTGTGTTTTGTCTTTAAAAATACATTAAATACATGCATCTACTATGTCCTAGACATAGTAGATGCATGTAGGAGGCAGCTAATGAATTTCGGGGGGTAGTAGTCCCCTGGAAAATGCTGCCCCCAGCACCCACCATGCAGTCACCCCAGCTTCAGGCCCAAGTGCTTTTGCTTTGGGACTGCAGCTGGCTGGGGTGACTGCATGGTGGATGTTGGGGGTGGTAGTCCCCTGGAAAATGCTGCCCCCAGCACCCACCATGCAGTCACCCCAGCTTCAGGCCCAAGTGCTTTTGCTTTGGGACTGCAGCTGGCTGGGGTGACTGCATGGTGGATGTTGGGGGTGGTAGTCCCCTGGAAAATGCTGCCCCCAGCACCCACCATGCAGTCACCCCAGCTTCAGGCCCAAGTGCTTTTGCTTTGGGACTGCAGCTGGCTGGGGTGACTGCATGGTGGATGTTGGGGGTGGTAGTCCCCTGGAAAATGCTGCCCCCAGCACCCACCATGCAGTCACCCCAGCTTCAGGCCCAAGTGCTTTTGCTTTGGGACTGCAGCTGGCTGGGGTGACTGCATGGTGGATGTTGGGGGTGGTAGTCCCCTGGAAAATGCTGCCCCCAGCACCCACCATGCAGTCACCCCAGCTTCAGGCCCAAGTGCTTTTGCTTTGGGACTGCAGCTGGCTGGGGTGACTGCATGGTGGATGTTGGGGGTGGTAGTCCCCTGGAAAATGCTGCCCCCAGCACCCACCATGCAGTCACCCCAGCTTCAGGCCCAAGTGCTTTTGCTTTGGGACTGCAGCTGGCTGGGGTGACTGCATGGTGGATGTTGGGGGTGGTAGTCCCCTGGAAAATGCTGCCCCCAGCACCCACCATGCAGTCACCCCAGCTTCAGGTCCAAGTGCTTTTGCTTTGGGACTGCAGCTGGCTGGGGTGACTGCATGGTGGATGTAGGGGGTGGTAGTCCCCTGGTTGGTACTGTTGTTTAATATTAATGTGTTAACTTTCATCTTTTTGTTCTCATTTTTCTAGCTTATATTTTTTGGGAGACAGCCGTGATCTTCAGACTTTTGAAAAAAATGTCCAGTAAGTATCATTTTTGAGGGAATTCTTCAATGATTCAAAATTAATTGATTAATTATTTTTAATTGTTTCAATAGGCTATTCAAGTGAGTCTGGGAACTCTCCTCCAAGCCAACGAGTTCGCTTGGAAACGGTATGTCATGTTTTTAAAGTTTTATTTTATTATCCCATCCATGTCCAAAATATTATTATTTTTTTTCTTTTACAGCAGTCGTCAACGGAGGAGACGTATTCCGGCCCTGCTCCGACAGCGGGAGAGGAGGAAGTCGGGGGTGGACACCATGAATCGGTAATTTAAAAAAAAAATGAAATGTATTGTGTTTTTTCTAAATTCTTTAAATTTATGGTTATTAAAGTTTGATATTCTTTTATTTTAGTCTAATCCTACTGTTGCCTCAAGAGGTCGTCAGCAACCACCCACAAGGCGCCGGGGAGCACGTGGCGGTCGGGGACGTGTGAGTATTTCTCAGTATTGAATCTTGTTATATCATATGTGTAATTATTAAATTATTTTTTTAAATTAATAAATTATTTTCTAATTTTTTTAGGGTTCAAGGGCCTCTGCCAGAACGGATGAGGAGGAATTATCCGGTTTCTATATAGACAATGAACTCCTCATCCATCTGGTGGAGGAACGCGTCCCACTCTGGGACCATACCGACCGCCGACATGCAGATCATCACCTGACCCGGAGTCTGTGGATGGAGATTTGTTGCAAAATAGTGCCGGATTGGGACGACCACAGTGAAGGCCAACAGGAAGATTGCAGTAAGTAGCCTTAATTTTTTTTAATTGATTAGTTATCTGTCATGTCCAAACTGCGGCCCTCCAGCTGTGGCAAGACTACAACTCCCATTATGCCCTATCCAGGCATGTTGGGAGTAGTAGTTTTGCAACAGCTGTAGGGCTGCAGTTTGGTAATGCCAGTAATTTGAGAATAATGTTTATTTTTATATTTTTCAGAGACGGCAGTCATGGTGCGATGGCGCTCAATAAGGGACCGCTATAAGAAAGATTATAATGAGGAACTGTCGCTCTACAGGCGGTGGGAGAGGGTGTGGTGGATAAAGGCCTGACATGCTCTCCCACCGCTTGGGGAGCGACACTGGAACTGTCGCTCTACAGGCGGTGGGAGAGGGTGTGGTGGATAAAGGCCTGACATGCTCTCCCACCGCTTGGGGAGCGACACTGGAACTGTCGCTCTACAGGCGGTGGGAGAGGGTGTGGTGGATAAAGGCCTGACATGCTCTCCCACCGCTAGGGGAGCGACACTGGAACTGTCGCTCTACAGGCGGTGGGAGAGGGTGTGGTGGATAAAGGCCTGACATGCTCTCCCACCGCTTGGGGAGCCAGCAAATGATAGTGGCTATTCATGTGGTGATAAGATTTTTTGTGAAAATAATATAAATTTAAAAAGAAACATCATACTACTATATTTGAAAAAGTTATTAAACTTTATTAATGAACAATTTTTTGGAGAAAAAAAACAGCAACAGTAAAAAATTTCAATTTTAAACATTCTGGTCCTGCCACTGTAAACGTCCAGCATCTGAGCTGAAGTAGGCAGCAAATGAATCGCGCATGGCGGACACCGCCACAGTACCACGTGGTCCAAAAGTTTCAATGCTAGTCATTTCGCTGTCCTCGATTATTCGCTCAATGGCGGGTTCTTTAGTCCGTATGAAATTGTGAAGAACTACCCCACACTTTACCACTTCGTCTACTGTTTCAATCTTCACCTGAATTGGTTTAGCACAAACTCTCCATTTAGAGACAAGGATCCCAAAAGTGCACTCAACCATTCTTCGTGCCCTTGTTAACCGATAATTGAATATGCGTTTTGTGGCATCCAATCCACGGCTGGAGTAGGGTTTAATCAGGTTTCCAGACATTTGGAAAGCTTCATCACCCACCAAGACGTATGGCAGTGGTGGACTGTCGGTTCCAGGCATAGGTTCAGGAGGTGGAAAGTCAAATTGCCGATTGTACACGCTCCGTCCCATGAAAGAGTTTTTAAAAATCATTGAATCATTGGTGCGGCCATATGCACCAATATCAACTGCCACAAACCGGTACTCAGCATCAGCGATGGCCATTAAAACATCAAATGCTCCTTCGGTAATCCGTGCTGACGAAATTGGATGAACCCAATACCGACGAAGACGACGACGACGACATTTATCTCGCTGTTGTTTCCTCCATCTTGAAACCAAGATCAGGGCTTTGAAAGCAAACTCTTGTTCAGGCATCATCCTGGCGACAATCCTAACAGAATCTGAGCTAGTCCCCTAAAAAAGGTTACTTTTATAGACCAAAAAATGTGCATATTTTATTAGTTTATTTATTTTGCATACCGGATCCGCTCAAAAATTCACGACAGATCCGCTGTTTCGACGGATCCGTATGACGGATCCGGCTGCCTATCGGATCCGTACGACGGATCCGGAAAAAAAACGTAGGTGTTGCATTCAGGATTTCCGAATCCGTATCTCCGGAAAAAAAGCGGAAAAACGCATCCGGAATGAAAAAATTATGTGTTCTCATGCGTTTTTCCGGATCCGGCGTGTTATTCCGGCAAATGGACTACACGACGGATCCGGCCAACGCAAGTGTGAAAGAGCCCTTAGGCTACTTTCACACTTGCGTTGTTCTTTTCCGGCATAGAGTTCCGTCACAGGGGCTCTATACCGGAAAATAACTAATCAGTTTTATCCCCATGCATTCTGAATGGAGAGTAATCTGTTCAGGATGCATCAGGATGTCTTCAGTTCAGGCTACTTTCACACTTGCGTTGTTCTTTTCCGGCATAGAGTTCCGTCACAGGGGCTCTATACCGGAAAATAACTAATCAGTTTTATCCCCATGCATTCTGAATGGAGAGTAATCCGTTCAGGATGCATCAGGATGTCTTCAGTTCAGTCGTTTTGACTGATCAGGCAAAAGAGAAAGCCGCAGCATGCTACGGTTTTATCTCCGGCTAAAAAAACTGAAGACTTGCCTGAATGCCGGATCAGGCATTTTTTCCCATAGGAATGTATTAGTGCCGTATCCGGTATTCAGAATACCGGAATGCCGGATCCGTCCTTCCGGTATGCGCATGCGCAGACTGAAAAAAAGGTGAAAAAATAAATGCCAGATCCGTTTTTGCCGGATGACACCGGAAAGACGGATTCGGCATTTCAATACATTTTTTCGACTGATCAGGCATTTTTAAGACTGATCAGGATCCTGATCAGTCTTACTAATGCCATCAGTTAGCATACATTTTGCCTGATCCGGCAGGCAGTTCCGGCGACAGAACTGCTTGCCGGATCTCTCTGCCGCAAGTGTGAAAGTAGCCTAAGCCAGTACTCTCTGCTCTGCACTGATGAAGAGCAATCACCCTGAAACAGCTGTCTGCAAATGAGGTGCTGGATTATTTAATATGCAAGTCATATTTCAAGGTCTTTTTAAAGTCTCTAGCATTGACTTATATTATAATTGCCTTACATCTTGTGGCATTAAAGGCAGAGATTGCTAAGAGCTCATTTGCATCCCTTGCTTCTCAGAATTCCAGCGGAACATGTATAACCTATAAGTCTCCTCATACTGATTAAAGCCCTTTCCCCAAGGAGAGATAGTACGCCCAAACTCCTGAGCCTAAGGCTATATGCACACGAACATTGTTTGTTTCCGTGTCCATTCCATTTTTTTTTGCATATAGGGTGCGGATCCATTCATTTCAATGGGTCCGCAAAAAATGCAGACAGCACACTGTGTGCTGTCCGCATCAGTATGTCCATTCCGTAGCCCTGCAAAAAAAAAAAAAAAACATGTTGTATTCTTGTCCATTTTAGGCACTGTTACAATGAATCCGCAAAAATTAAACGGATGGCATACGACTGTCACCCGTTCTTTTTGCGGATCCGCAATTTGTGGACGCAAAACACATACGGTCATGTGCATGTAGCCTAATAGTGAGGCACAGTCATTCTGAAGCTAACAGAAGTGATTCAAAAGCATGTGTTTGCACTGCCACAAGAACCATTTTTTTTCTCCACTACTTTATTGGTCACAGTATCTGTTTTACTGCCAGAAAGGACTAGGTATGCATGTTGCTGCAATGCACAGTGATGTACACCAAGATACACTCTCCCTGCAGTTTAACTGCATGCCAGGATATAGCTGATTTAATGTGCTTTGTGACAAATTAATTCGTAATGAAACAAATTTCTTGGAGAAATTTTGCCGAAGTGTCCAAACTGAATTTTTCAAAACTTCGCTCATCTCTAGTCAATACAGGTAGCAAAGCAAAATTATTTATTTGTTATCAAAGCAGGTTATCTTGCAACATTCATATTGTGATATCTAAAGGCAAGAGGAGTTGTAAGGAAGGAAACATGTTGAAAAAAAAGAGAGAAAGTTAAGGAAGGACACATCTGTATATCAGTTTCTATGAAAAAGCAATTAGGTGACATTATTTGGTTACCTCAACTCATACCATAGCATGAGTTTATGAAAAAGACTAAACAGATAGATGATGGATTGCATTACTTTAATTGGGACTAGAAATATTGTCATAAGACCATAACTTATATATTGGTTTTAAATCCCAGAGAATTGCATTAAGGATCAGTCACTGACTACCTAAGGTGCCCATTATGATAATGCAGAAAACAGAAACTCATTCACAAGCATAAACAAAAAAAAAAAACACATTAAAATTCAGGCAGATCATCATAAACTTGGCAACAGATGGAATTATGGATATTAATCTGCACAAAATGCGGCAGAATAATGAACATTTAACTCCTACATTGCCAGTTCAACTTCCCACAAAGCACTTTGAGAATGTTTTTTTTTTGTCACTGGGGATTTTTCTGCTTTTATTTCTGGATATATAATTATCTGATCACTAGAGTTTTTTAATTGGCATTTTCCCTATATAGAAAGCCGTGTGAAAATGCCTGATAGCTACATTTTCACTTTTGTAAAGAAGCCTCCATTTCATATGTCCCATAGCTTTCAGCTAATATCTGGTGTTTTTACTGCAAAAACCCCATTGAAACGCAGATGCAAAAATAAACACTAAACACAAAATTGCAGAAAAACGCCACTATAAAACTATGTGTGAAAGCAGCCTGAGGTATATCTGGTATTTCTGGCTTCTTTCAAAAATACAGCATGCTATATAGCTCCTGTGTTTTTTCATGCATTTTCACATCTCCTTCTCCATAGGAAAAAAAGTCTACTTGTCAAACACATTGTTCACAAAAAACTGTAAAAAAAAATACCACAAAAATTGTATCAGAATTGGCAGGTGCCCAATTAATTGCTGCCACTTAGGCCTCTTTCACACTACCGTATGGCTATTTCAGTGTTTTGCGGTCCGTTTTTCACGGATCCGTTGTTCCATTTTTTGTTTCCGCTGTGTTTCCGTTTCCGTTCAGTTTTTCCATTCCGTTTTTCCGTATGGCATATACAATATACAGTAATTACATAGAAAAAAATTGGGCTGGGCATAACATTTTCAATAGCTGGTTCCGCAAAAACAGAACGGATACGGAAGACATACGGATGCATTTCCGTATGTGTTCCATTTTTTTTGCTGACCCATTGACTTGAATGGAGCCACGGAACGGGATTTGCGGGCAGTAATAGGACATGTTCTATCTTTCAACGGAACGAAAAAACGGAAATACGGAAACGGAATGCATACGGAGTGTAACGGATCTCCTAGCACCCCGACCGGGTACCTCCGTGTAGATGCTCCTAGTGCTTCCAGAGGTCCCCAAGCACTCCACTTGACACCGTAAGCACTGCAGACCCCACGAACCGCCGAAGCTTGGTTGAGGTCTCACCGTCACCTACCCACCCTGGACCTACGACAAGGCTCCAGGCTCCAGTGGGTGAACCTCTCCCAAATCCCGAGAGCAGGAACAGCTCTTACAAGAGCTAGTAGTTATGCCAGGGAAGTATAGCAAATCTTCAGCGTATAGCAATCCCCCAGTGTCGATCAGTTACCTAAATACCAGCCTCAACATGGTAAAGGGTAAAATAGGAACTCTTTATTTGAACACACAAGCATTGATATATACACATTTTCAAACAAGGTTACCACCCACAGGGTTTTGCAAAAACAGCCAATAACCACGTACAATACACTCAGACACTCCCACACAAAATCCTCCCCTCTGCCCGCGATACAATTACCTCACTCTGGGTTGATGTAATCATCACAGGCAGGAGAATACACAATGTCCTCTGTACTGGAGACAACCGAGACGTAATTCAATTATCTCTCAGGACAAAGGACATCACCAATACACACAGAGAGACAATGGAACAGACCTCACTACTCAACGTATACAATGTCCCACCCTTTTCAATACACATAGTCATGTAACCTCCCAAAATGGCACGAATTAGACCAGGGGTTCAAGTTAGTAGAAGTCCTTTGTGAACAAAGGAAGCCTGGCTGATGAGAGGGCCATAATCCTGGGGCAAGAGGCTGGTATCCAGGCCCCTCCAAAACCCAGTGGCGAGGTTGGTTTCGCCACATGGAGTACATTCCATTTTTTTGCGGAACCATTGAAATGAATGGTTCCATATACGGAACGCAAAAAACGGCCCGCAAACAGGAAAAAAAAAACGGTAGTGTGAAAGAGGCCTTAACCTGGTGCTTTTACAGCCCCAAAATATACTAGAGCAAAATTCAGGTGCATAATTACCCTTAAATGGGTTATCCTATGATTTAATATACAGAATGAAAATGAGACATCATATAGTAAATAACAATCTCTTTCTAACAAAGCTAAAACCACCCCTCTACCTCTCCCATTCATTGCTCCAATTTCTCTACTATATGTATTCAAACTGGCAGCTCAGATCCATCCTCAGACGGGCATATCCTTTTTGCTGCAGTTCTCTCCCTATAATTGTCATAACACTAGAACTGGTGTCAGTTGAAGGATGGAACTGAGCATGTGCATCCACCTCAGCATTAGGATGCCTTCAGACGCGGCAGATTTTGTGGCAGAAGATTCTGCAACTGAAGATAAGTTACATTCACCTTAGTGGTGCTTGCAAAAAACCATGTGCTTATTGGCCTATTCAAATGAATGAAACTGATTTTCAGTCGCAGAATTTTCTGCCACAAAATCTGCCGCATGAGAAGGCACCGTTACTGAGGTGAATAGAGGAATAAGAAAAATAACAAATATCGGGTGGCACTATACAAATACATTATACTGAATAAGGGCTCTTTCACACCTGCGTTATTGTCTTCCGGCATAGAGTTCCGTCGTCGGGGCTCTATGCCGGAAGAATCCTGATCAGGATTATCCTAATGCATTCTGAATGGAGAGAAATCCGTTCAGGATGCATCAGGATGTCTTCAGTTCTGGAACGGAACGTTTTTTTGGCCGGAGAAAATACCGCAGCATGCTGCGCTTTTTGCTCCGGCCAAAAATCCGGAACACTTGCCGCAAGGCCGGATCCAGAATTAATGCCCATTGGAAGGCATTGATCCGGATCCGGCCTTAAGCTAAACGTCGTTTCGGCGCATTGCCGGAGCCGACATTTAGCTTTTTCAGAGTGGTTACCATGGCTGCCGGGACGCTAAAGTCCTGGCAGCCATGTTAAGTGTAGTGGGGAGCGGGGGAGCAGTGTACTTACTGTCCGTGCGGCTCCCCGGGCGCTCCAGAGTGACGTCAGGGCGCCCCAAGCGCATGGATCACGTGATCGCATGGATCACGTCATCCATGCGCATGGGGCGCTCTGACGTCATTCTGGAGCGCCCGGGGAGCCGCACGGACTGTAAGTATACCGCTCCCCCGCTCCCCGCTCCTACTATGGCAACCAGGACTTTAATAGCATCCTGGGTGCCATAGTAACGGTTCCGTCTTCAAATGCTTTCAGTACACTTGCGTTTTTCCGGATCCGGCGGGCACCTCCGGCAACGGAAGTGCATGCCGGATCCCAACAACGCAAGTGTGAAAGAGGCCTAACTCAGTGACTATACTAAATTCAGATCAAGGTGCTGGTTTGAAAAATGTAGAATTCTTTTCATAGGACAACTCCTTTAAGCAATTTCTAATACAAACCGGATTCCAAAATAGTTGGGACACTAAACAAATTGTGAATAAAAACTGAATGCAATGATGTGGAGATGGCAAATGTCAATATTTTTTTTGCAATAGAACGTAGATGACAGATCAAACGTTTAATCTGAGTAAATGTATCATTTTAAAGGAAAAATACGTTGATTCCAATTTTCATGGTGTCAACAAATCCCCAAAAAGTTGGAACAAGTAGCAATAAGAGGCTGGAAAAAGTTAATTTGAGCATAACAAAGAGCTGGAAGACCAATTAACACTAATTAGGTCAATTGGCAACATGATTGGGTATAAAAAGAGTTTCTCAGAGTGGCAGTGTCTCTCAGAAGCCAAGATGGGTAGAGGATCACCAATTCCCACAATGTTGTGCAAAAAGATAGTTGAGCAATATCAGAAAGGTGTTACCCAGCGAAAAATTGCAAAGACTTTGCATCTATCATCATCAACTGTGCATAACATCATCCGAAGATTCAGAGAATCTGGAACAATCTCTGTGCGTAAGGGTCAAGGCCATAAAACCATACTGGATGCCCGTGATCTCCGGGCCCTTAAAGAGGACCTTTCACCGATTCTTACCCTATGAACTAACTATACAGATATGTAGAGCGGCGCCCGGGGATCTCACTGCACTTACTATTATCCCCGGGCGCCGCTCCGTTCTCCTG
This sequence comes from Bufo bufo, assembly GCF_905171765.1. Classification (NCBI taxonomy): domain Eukaryota; kingdom Metazoa; phylum Chordata; class Amphibia; order Anura; family Bufonidae; genus Bufo; species Bufo bufo. The sequence continues at coordinate 243,662,931 of NC_053391.1, forward strand.
CTATGCCCTCCGGTATCTCCGCTCACTAAGTTATAGTAGGCGGAGATACCAGTCCCTAAGTTATGGTAGGCGGAGTCTGCCCTAGCACTGGCCAATCGCAGCGCAGAGCTCACAGTCTGGGAGGTTATTTTCTCCCAGGCTGTGAGCTCTGCAATGCGATTGGCCAGTGCTAGGGCAGACTCCGCCTACCATAACTTAGGGAACGGAGATACCGGAGGGCATAGCAGGAGAACGGAGCGGCGCCCGGGGATAATAGTAAGTGCAGAGAGATCCCCGGGCGCCGCTCCACATGTCTGTATACTTAGTTCATAGGGTAAGAATCGGTGAAAGGTTCTCTTTGGACGACACTGCACCACAAACAGGAATGCTACTGTAAAGGAAATCACAGAATGGGCTCAGGAATACTTCCAGAAACCATTGTCAGTGAACACAATCCACCGTGCCATCCGCCGTTGCCAGCTGAAACTCTACAGTGCAAAGAAGAAGCCATTTCTAAGCAAGATCCACAAGCTCAGGCGTTTTCACTGGGCCAGGGATCATTTAAAATGGAGTGTGGCAAAATGGAAGACTGTTCTGTGGTCAGACGAGTCACGATTCGAAGTTCTTTTTGGGAATCTGGGACGCCATGTCATCCGGACCAAAGAGGACAAGGACAACCCAAGTTGTTATCAACCCTCAGTTCAGAAGCCTGCATCTCTGATGGTATGGGGTTGCATGAGTGCGTGTGGCATGGGCAGCTTGCATGTCTGGAAAGGCACCATCAATGCAGAAAAATATATTCAGGTTCTAGAACAACATATGCTCCCATCCAGACGTCATCTCTTTCAGGGAAGACCCTGCATTTTTCAACAAGATAATGCCAGACCACATTCTGCATCAATCACAACATCATGGCTGCGTAGGAGACTGATCCGGGTACTGAAATGGCCAGTCTGCAGTCCAGATCTTTCACCTATAGAGAACATTTTGCGCATCATAAAGAGGAAGGTGCAACAAAGAAGGCCCAAGACGATTGAACAGTTAGAGGCCTGTATTAGACAAGAATGGGAGAGCATTCCTATTTCTAAACTTGAGAAACTGGTCTCCTCGGTCCCCAGACGTCTGTTGAGTGTTGTAAGAAGAAGGGGAGATGCCACACAGTGGTGAAAATGGCCTTGTCCCAACTTTTTGGGGATTTGTTGACACCATGAAATTCTGATTCAACATATTTTTCCCTTAAAATGGTACATTTTCTCAGTTTAAACTTTTGTTCCGTGATTTATGTTCTATTCTGAATAAAATATTAGAAGTTGGCACCTCCACATCATTGCATTCAGTTTTTATTCACGATTTGTATAGTGTCACAACTTTTATGGAATCTGGTTTGTACATCAGAACTGTATGAAACCTGACAAACAGGATATATGTGGCTGTACAGGGTTAGTAATAGTATTTGTTGTGAACAGGCATACATTAGCAGTGGCATGATTATGCCTACGATAAATAGACATTGCCAGCAATGAAAGATCTATTCATTGGCTTAGGTAGAGGTGTGGGAAAATCCTCAGTGATCCATGCCTCATTTATTTTTGCAAATATGATGTTTTCTATACTTACTAAGGACAATTTTCTCCATTTGGGTGTGACAACACCACCTTCTTTGTTGAATTCCCTCTCTCTGCAATACACTGGAGGCTGGACAAAACAGTACACCTATATGTTTGCAGATGTGTGTCAGCTTGGCATGGCACTTAAAGAAACTGCTGCATCATGTTCAGCAAACTGAATTGGCTACTTCTTGTGGCTTCTGCTATTTCTCATAGAAGAGACAACAGAAGCGGAGAGGGGCCTCTTCGGCAGACATTTTGGCAGCAGGAATCTGCTCTGTGAAAGCTGTGGCAATCTGTGTACAGAGTATATCCTGGTAATACAGCAATTTTGCTGCCCTTTCAGGGATCAGGTACATTTTCCCCAATTTTCTTTCATTGCAAGGGTCTAAAAGCATGGCTATCCAGTAGACATCACTTTTTTTTTAAGCTAATGTTACACTTGCCAGCACCTAAGCAACTAGGCATGCAGCTTGCCATGTTTGCCAGTTTGCCTAAGGACACATTTCTTTCAGATCATAGTCAATGTAGTCATCATTATCACCTGCCTCCTCCTCCTTCTCTCCAGTGGTAGCTCCTCATTGTCCTTCAAATCATCATCCATAGGGGTCTCCAGCAACTACAGGGTTTTTGAAAAAGAATTAGACAATTTTATTCTTCCATCATACCTTGTTCCATCAAGGATTTGCTGTAATTTAAATATCAGAGTGATGACATCATTAATGCTGCTGTTGTCTCTACCCACAAATCTGGTGACCTCTTCAAAGGGCTTAAGCACGCAACTTGTGCCCCTGATGAGCTTCCACTGTCTGAGCACAAAATAGTTCATGGGGTGGTCTCATGAATTATGTAACCATTAAAGATTCTGTGCTACTCGTACAGATGCTCCAGCATATACTGTACAAGGTGAAATTAAAGAGAGTTGGAGCGTCGTGGATCAAGCGGTGCAAAGGCGGACTCTCTGTTGCTGCAGGTCTTCCATGATGATCCATGCACCTAATAGATGAAATGCAAAGTCTCCTAGCCATGGCCAGCACCATTGCAAGCCACAATACTTAATTTTTTTTTTTATGTTGCACCTCTGAATTTATCACATGCACCATGGGGGAAGCACGTGTTAATTCCACCAAAGGCCGTGTAGCCACTATGTTCCTACAATTACTGTTGACCACCTTATCCAGTTGTAATTGGCAGGGAAACATCCAACTGGAAATTTGCTGCTTAATGCACATTAACAACTGACCCACTGTGTTGCTTCTTGCACCCAGGCTCATCAGTTCTAAGACAACACGGCAACAGTTCAGTTATCACATATGAAACAAGGGAGGAGGAATGGAAGCAACTCTCTGTTCTTTTTCTGTTGGAAATGGGAGAAAGCCGTTTTTTTTTTTCTTTATTACAAAAGTAGAAGTGTCTTCATCGGACCGTTGCTGTGCTGCTTTGTCGCTGCCAAACAGAATGCTATTTACAAATGTAAAGGTGTCAATAGGAACTGGCTTCATTGTTGTGGTGCTGCATCACTGCTGCTGTGCAAAACAATGTACCAGTTTGCAGTAAAAGGCATGTACTGTCTCTACCTACTTTTACCAGGTATCGACAACGGCATGCACCTTGCTGAACAGAGATAATTCCAAAAAGTGGGCCATGTTGTTGGGTGAGTGTGCAAGGCAGGGATGACTTTTTTTTCTAGAGAAATAATGGCAGCTACGTATTGTCCTTTGAGGCTGAGTACCTGTACATGCTATAAGTTCCCTAAAAGCAGTGACTGCTCCACCAGGAACTTTGCCTGGAAGTACAGCTTGCACAAAAGTGGATTGCTGGGTGTGTTTAGTAGCTTCGTGGACACATATTCTGTTATGGATGACTGATGACTGATAGAGGAGGAGTAGTATGAGCAGGAGAAGCAGTAACTAATGAAGACAATGACAGGAACACTGTACTGTATGTGGATACAGCCTGTCTGCTACGAAGAACACCAGGTGAAGGCAGATAGTCTTCTTCCGGTTGCTGGACAGTTTTATTTTTCCACTGGATCTGGTGATGTTGCCACATGAGCTGTAATAGTGCCGTAGTGCCTATGTTTGTAATTGAACACTCACGGCTTATATTCATCCTGCATATCTTGTATATGGCAGTGGTTTTGTCTGCAGGCATTGTGGAGAAACATTACTATACAGAAAATACCTGCACATAGCTACCAGCAGTGGAGTCTGGGCAAGGTCTGGCAAGTTTTAAGCCTGCATGAACAGTATCAGTGGTGTCACCAATTCCCAAGCTGACCACAAGAGCAAATCTGGCCCTTGCAGGTTTTTTGGGTATTTGGTCATATGTTGCCTCTGATCTTTATTGCTGCCATTGCCACCACCCCTTCCTCTGATGTCACCTCTTCTTCAGCACCCTGATCTGGTTTCCAGGTCCTGTCCAACAGACAATCATTATCATTGTCCTCATCCTTCCTTTATCTGACTGTGATATGTCATCATGGGCTCCTTAACTTTCCACACCATTTTCTCCTCTGTATTTGCCCCAAGTGCCACTGTCACCACAGCTACCAGTGCCACTACTACTACCACAATCAACAAAACTGCTATGTATTTCGATTATAGGGTCCCAGCCTCTGCCTAAACCTCCTTAACATGGCAGTCTGACTGTTTTCACACAACTCAACAACAGGAAGACTATCTTGAGTATCTTCGATAGTACAGGGAGTGTTGTTGGCAATGCTGTCTTGTCAGCAGATATGCAATCTTTTCTAGGGTCACAAAGAGTAGGAGCAGGAGGAATACACTGAGCCCTGGCTCAAAGGCATGGTGTCAGACTCAGAGGTGACATCAACATCATCCTGCTTTGATTGATAGGATGAGTGACCCGTCCAGTCCAATATGTCATCCTCTTTGTCCTAAATAATAATCATTGGGCTGATGCAACTACTGGCTGCTGCTAACTGTGGCTGGTGCCAACTGTGCTGCTAATGCTGTTTGAACTACTACAGCAACTCGTATTCTCACTCAAAGAAGATGAGGCACAGGTTTTTTGTTTTCCAATCTGTTGTTTACCAGACATGTTATTAAACATAACCTTTAATTCATTATTTAATACCAATTCACCCATATAGATATACAATAGGGAAAAAATTATAAATAAAAAATAAAGCAGGGTTTCTATTCCGATCTCATATGGTTGTAGGTGGGTATAATGGACATAGTATAGGGTGTGGGGCAATATCCCTATTGATGTCCCTATCTCTTCTGCCCTGCCTACAAACGGAATAGCCGCCCCGATAGGGCAATCCCGTGTCTCGTGCCTCCTAAAAAACCTAGGATGGCCCTGACAAAGGGATATATTCCAACAATGTGGAATGGTGGCCTTGGGTATGAACCTAGACTGCTATAAGTTACCAAAAATAATAAAAAACAAAAATGGTGCCCCAGTTAAGGTGACAAAATAATAGCGGACAGCTGAACAGCTGATAAATCAATTAAGGTTCAGTTAGTGATCTGTACTGTGATGACAATAAACATACCAAGCATATCCATTATACAAATATCTCCTCCAATGCCTCTGATGACAATTCCTTTATAGATACACTCCCATAGTCAAATTTATAATTTTTTCCTTATTGTATATCTACAGTATATTGGTTAATTGGTATTAAATAATCAATTAAAGGTTATGTTTTAAAATAGTGGTTTTTCAGTGAGTCCTAAAAATATTCACCACTTTGAATTATAGTTCCCTCAGACGGGTATATGTCCACTCTGTGAAGTCTCAGACATGTTATTATGCAGACTATTAAAATATTCAGAAATCACAATTTTTGTACACTAATTAATAAATTCAGAAAATTTGCAACAGGTTTTTGGGAAAAAAATATACAACTGGACAACTTCTGCAACTAAAATATACATTGCTGTCAAATTGTATTGCAATGTTTACTTATGGTGTATGGCAAGGATTGCATAGTACCGTGTTAGCCCGCAATGTGATGTATAATACATTTGTGTTAATAAATAAAAAAGTATTAAGGGAGTGATACCTTTATAGGCTAACCAGAAAAAAAAAAACATATATTGCAAGCTTTCAGAGCACAAAGGCTCCTTCTTCAGGCAAAATTATAAATGAAAGACTGAGAAATAGGGACAACACTTATAGGCAAAAACATTTTCTTTGGGGGATGCATAATTAAGATAAGGCTGATGAACAAGTGGACATGGTCAGCAGAGACAATGTAGATTAGGGATTGGAAGTCAAACTGAGGGAGGTGTAAATTTTGTCTAAATAGTGGGTCATAAAACCAGGGGATTCAGTTTATCACTTAGTGATTGGAATGTAGTCATCATTTTAAATTCCCAAGTTTTTCTGTTTTCATCATTCTTAAAGTTCCCTTTGAGAATGAAAACCTTTAAATAGGCATTCCCATCTTCATGATCATATTTTATTTAATTATATAACCCCCAGGGAACATTTGTCTAAATATATTGCTTTAAAAAAAAACTAATGTTCACTCTATAATTAAAGTCTCCTATTCGATTGTTTATGTTCGCTGCCCATAGATACGGCCACCGCTCGCCTGCCGCATCCATGGGACGCGCTTGCGCAGTGGTTTCCCTGGTGATCTAGTGGCCGGCCTCTCACTCACACTGTGAGCGTGCACGTCGGCCTCCCCCCCCCCTTCAATTTCAGTATGGTCGCAGATTTATTAAAAATAAAATTCATGTGGCGAAATCATTGGTGGGCAGTGCACCCTCCCCCCACCCTTCCCAGTATTAAAAATCAATGCTGGGCAGTGCGTTCCCCCCCAATCATTGGTGGCAGCGGCAGTTCCGATCGGAGTCCCAGCAGTGTAATACTGGGGCTCCGATCGGTTACCATGGCAGCCAGGACGCTACTGAAGTCCTGGCTGCCATGGTGCGTCCTCCCCCTCCTCCCCCCACCCCATCATTAGTGGCAGTGGCATTTCCGATCGGAGTCCCAGCAGTGTAATGCTGGGGCTCTGATCGGTTACCATGGCAGCCAGGACGCTACTGAAGTCCTGGCTGCCATGGTTAGTTAGTCAGCATTATACTTACATGCTGGGTGGCCGGCCGGCGCTCCTTCTTCTTGTAACTTACAGGTCTGTGCGGCGCATTGCTTATGCTTATAGCAATGCGAAGGGCGCACTGCCCAGCAATGATTTTTAATACTGGGAAGGGCGGGGGGAGGGTGCACTGCCCACCAATGATTTTAATACCGGGGAGGGGGGGCGCACTGCCCACCAATGATTTTAATACCGGGGAGGGGGGGCTGATGGAGAGGCACTGGGGGCCGATGGAGAGGCACTGGGGGCTGATGAAGAGGCTACTGTGGGTTGCTATGAGGCTACTGGGGGCTGCTATGAGGTTACTGGGGGCTGCTATGAGGCTACTGGGGGCTCCTATGAGGCATTGGGCTCTTATCTCAGGTCTGATTGGGGGTAATTGATATTGGGTTCTGAGCTGAGGTGTTATCTGAGGTCTTATTGGGGTCTTATTAACATTGGGGATCTTATTGGGGCTGTTAATATTTTTTTTTGCGGAGCAGCTTTGAGAAAGAACTACTCATAGTCTCCCACACTCCTTCTGCCCGGCCAAGTGAGCCAGCACCCCTGAGTCCAAGCGAGCCAGCACCCCTGAGGCCAAGCCTGTCAGCACCCCTGAGGCCAAGCCAGCCAGCACCCCTGAGTCTTCAGAACAGTAAGTAAATTATATATAAGGGGAGCTTATAATATGAAAGACAGACATATAGCGCAAATTCCAGTTTTTGTTTATGTTTTATGTTGCACTGAATTTTCTGAGAAATATATATATATATATATATATATATATATAATTATTATTATTATTATTATTATTATATATATTTTTTTTTGGGGGGGGGAGATCGGGGTGGCAGTGAATCTTGGGTGAGTTCCCACACTTTTTTCCCCAGGACTTGACCCCTGGAAAATGGTGTCCTATCAGCGGCGGAGGAGGGGAGCTGTCCGGGCTTTCAGCATTCAGCAGCGCAGCCCGGATCTCCACAGTGAATGGTGAGGAGATCGGGGCTACGCTGCTGTGTATAACTGTGTTGGCCCCCCCTTCTTCAATTTCAGGATGCCTGCACTGATGTCGGCCAGTAACCTCTTCCACCCCGCGGTCCGTAGGGACCGCTGTATGGAAGGGGGAGCTCCACGATGGAAGGGGTGTCAGCCACGATGGTTACCATGGCAACCGGACGCCTTCACAGGCATCCGGCTTGCCATGGTATATCTAAGCCTGATAAGGCTAAATGTAATAGAGAATACACTGCAGTACACTATACAGTGTACTGCAGTGTATTATAGAGGCATCAGACCCAATGGATCTTCAAGAACCAAGTGGGTCTGAGTCAAAAAAGTGTAAAACAAAAAGCAAAAAACATTTTCCCATATACGCAATTTTATAATTCAGTAAAAACAAATAAAATAAAATACCCTAAACATGTTTGGAATCGCCAGATCGCCAGCTTTATAAAAATATCACATGACCTAACCTCTCAGGTGAACAACGCAAAAAAAAAAAAAAAACACTGCCAAAAAAGACATTTTTTGGTCACCTACTGCCACAAAAAGTACAACACCAAGTGATGAAAAGGGCGTATGCCCCGCAAAATAGTACCAATCAAACCGTCATCTCATCACGCAAAAAATTAGCCCCTACCTAAAACAATCGGTTAGAAAATAAAAAAGCTATGGCTACTAAATAATACAAAAAAATGCTATGACCTGCTGTATAGGAATAGGCAGCCCGACGCGCTCTTTTATGAGGTAATAAATTGCCATAGAAGCGAAGAGGAAGTTTTTTTGGCCTCCATCAGGTGAATACAGGCCTATGGATACATACGCCAACTGCGTCCACTGACTGCGGTGTGAACACAGGTTTATCAACACTGGTCCATGGTACAGAGCAGCGCTTCATAAATACAGTATTTTGTCCAGAAAATTGACAGATATGCCCCGTTATTTTTCAGTTATTTGCGTAAAAGGACATGAATAAGGGTAGGTTCACACAGAGATTTTTGGAGGAGGTTTTGAGGCAAATTTTCCTGCAGTTTTTTCATTCAAAACCAGAAGTGGGTTCGAGAGGAATCGGAAATGTAAAAGTGTATATAGAAAGGCTGAGCACTCTCCCAATGGACCACACACAGACTATTCTAAATTATTATATTTATTACACCGATATATAGATCAGGAACAAAATAAACATATAACAAATTGCACAATAAAAATACACCTTAAAAAATACAATATAAAGGTTATTTGAATAAAAAGCGTTCAGATAAAAAGCATTAATAATTCATTTGCGGTGGTATACAAAAGATTAATATATGCAACCTGAATGAAGATATGCTGATTGGAAGAAAAAAAGGAGTCGATATCAGTTCAATATATTCGATATTGTGAAAATAATTTTCGACCATAAGAAAATAAATGTTCGAATAAATATAAGAACAAGTTTTTTCCTTTCGAATAAATGTCCAGACTGGAATTCGATATTCGATATAAACTTGCAGTAATAATATCGATTAAATGTTATATTCAATCAATATTCCCTGTGTGGCAATGCGAAAAGAAGGAACATTCACTCTTGTAGAATGCCGTCTGGCTATAGCTCACGGTGGCGTCCCACGTGGCTAATGGAGTCAGATTCGGCTGGTACCTGTAAATGATGATTCAACAGGAGCAATGTGAACGATTTAACCCTCTATGTAGAGATTCTTTAGTAGGAGAGTCTTTAAATGCAGCTCTGTCACTTCAAGGGTTTAGGTGTTCGCTATATGCCATATAGATCCATCAGGGTAAAAAGAAGTCGATTCCAGTTGTTGAAATCAAAAACGTCCATCAGCTGATGTGCGGGTCTTTTGAAACCAGACGCTTCCTTCTGGATTCACTGCTGGCTTTGGCTGAAAAATCTGAATGGAAATCTGCCTCAAAACCTGCTTCAAAGAACCTCAGTGTGAACTTAGACAAAAAAAAATCACAGAAAAAACTAAGATAAAAACATCCTGCACGGTATGATATACAAATGTGCGGATGTCCCTGGCCATATTATTGAAGAAAATCACAGAAATAAGATAATAATGCACTTAGTAAAGTAGATGCAAGCATTATATATGGACAAAGTCCTCACTCTGATATGATAATATCTGAGACACTTATCCAATATATTTTGATCAAAACACATCTGAGCCCGCCTACCAAGCGCCAAGGTGGTCTCAGGTCAGGCGGGTCCTACGCTAAAGCTACCTAAGCCATTGGGCTTCTATGTTCAGGAGCGCAGACGCCGCACATATGGTGTGCTGCTCCTAGTCACCTCCATGTGCATCAAGCAACCAATGGGAGAAGTAGCAAGCAAACCCATATGTACCACCTAATCAAGGCACTCTATTGGATAGGAAGGGCATAAGTGCAGAGGAATGCTACTCCCAAGATAAAATAGGTGCGCATTCACACTTGAAGGTGCCACTCCCTCAAGTGTCTCAGATATTATCATATCAGAGTGAGGACTTTGTCCATATATAATGCTTGCATCTACTTTACTAAGTGCATTATTATCTTATTTCTGTGATTTTCTTCAATAATATGGCCAGGGACATCCACACATTTGTATATCATACCATGCAGGATGTTTTTATCTTAGTTTTTTCTGTGATTTTTTTTGTCTATGTAGTATTTGCTTGAGGGAGTGGCACCTTCAAGTGTGAATGTGCACCTATTTTATCTTGGGAGTAGCATTCCTCTGCACTTTTGCCCTTCCTATCCAATAGAGCGCCTTGATTAGGTGGTACATATGGGTGTGCTTGCTCCTCCTCCCATTGGTTGCTTGATGCACATGGAGGTGACTAGGAGCAGCACACCATATGTGCGACGTCTGCGCTCCTGAACATAGAAGCCCAACAGCTTAGGTAGGTTTAGCGTAGGACCCGCCTGACCTGAGACCACCTTGGCGCTTGGTAGGCGGGCTCAGATGTGTTTTGATCAAAATATATTGGCTAAGTGTCTCAGATATTATCATATCAGAGTGAAGACTTTGTCCATATATAATGCTTGCATCTACTTTACTAAGTGCATTATTATCTTATTTCTGTGATTTTCTTCAATAATATGGCCAGGGACATCCGCACATTTGTATATCATACCGTCCAGGATGTTTTTATCTTAGTTTTTTCAGTGATTTTTTTGTCTATGTAGTATTTGCTTGAGGGAGTGGCACCTTCAAGTGTGAATGCGGACACCTATTTTATCTTGGGAGTAGCATTCCTCTGCACTTTTGCCCTTCCTATCCAATAAAGCGCCTTGATTAGGTGGTACATATGGGTGTGCTCAGATATTATCATATCAGAGTGAAGACTTTGTCCATATATAATGCTTGCATCTACTTTACTAAGTGCATTATTATCTTATTTCTGTGATTTTCTTCAGTGTGAACTTACCCTTAGGGCTCATGCACAAGAAAGTATTTTTTGTCCGTGTCCGTTCCATATTTTTTTCCCCGCCCTTATATGGAACTATATATATATATATATATATATATATATAGCAGAGCTGTATCTGAACCAGAGCACTAGTGGGGAAGGGAATAGACATATGTAACAGAGATGTATATGTTGCGGTTTAGAATCAATGCTGGTGGAAGAGAGAATCAGATGTAGCAGAGCTGAATAAGCTGCTGTTCAGCCACAGTACTAATGGGGAAGGGAATAGACAGATGTAACAGAGAAATATATTTGTGGAGGGTCAGCATCAATTCTGGTGGAAGAGAGAATCAGATGTAGCAGAGCTGAATAAGCTGCTCTTAAGCCACAGTACTAATGGGGAAGGTAATAGACAGATGTAGCAGAGCTGTATATGTGGTAGGTCAGCATCAATGATGATGGAAGAGAGAAACAGATGCAGGAGAGCTGTATATGAGACTGTTCAGCCACAGTGCTGGTTGAAGAGATAAACAGACCCATGTAGCTGAGCTGTATATGCATCTATACAGATACATAGTGTAAGGTTTATACACAACTGGAGTACAGCTGTAATGGAAACATATCTGCATCAGTGCTGGTGGGTGGGGGATGGTCATGTTTTATGGGAGACAAAATCACAGATTATACGTTTACTAGCTGACAAGCTTTTGAGCTAATGTATAATATGGAATTATATTTTTTGATAAACAAAATGGGTTTGTAAGAGATCAGACAGAGATTTTGTGTGTAAGGGTCCATTCACACATCTGCAAATGGGTCCGCATCCGTTCCGCAATTTTGCGGAACGGGTGCGGACCCATTTATTCTCTACGGGGATGGAATAGATGCGGACAGCACACAGTGTTCTGTCCGCATCCGCATTTGCGGAGTGCGGCCCCGATCTTCCAGTCCGCAGCACCGCAAAAGATAGAACATGTCTTATTCTTGTCCGCAGCTGCGGACAAAAATAGCCATTTCTATAGGGGGTGCCGGCCGGGTGTGTTGCGGAACCGCAATTTGCGGGTCCGCAACACACCATGAACGTGTAAATTGACCCTAAAACTGTGCAGAACAGCCACATGTTCCTGTACACTGAGCTCACTTATCACAGCTCTCTGATGATTCCTTAGCAGGGGCCTTACAGACACTGCAGGCTGCCAGACTGATGAGTCATACTCTTAACATGAACTAGCGCGCAAGGACTGAGCTCTCAGTGTGATGTCATAAGGAGGTGTGGCCGGCCTTCACTCTAGCTGCCTAAGCCCGCCCAGCCTTAGCAGCAGAAAACCAGGAAGGGAACAGCAGAGCAAGCAGCAGGTGAGGATGAATTTGCAAGATGGGAATACCCCTTTAAGTCATTTATGGAATGTCCTGGTCCAGAGAAATGGATTCCTACTGTTGTATTGACTTTGTGGTTTATCTTATATCGGTGCAGATTCATTCTGGATCGCAGTTTCTGTAGAAATTCCTCTATTAGGGAACCTAGTACAGAGAATCATGTACACCACATTGGAGGATTCACATGAGAAAGTGCCCATGATCTTATAGGTCTGTTGGCTGTAAACTGTACAAGCTTTGCAACAAGTTTTTGGACAAAAAAGAGTTCTGTCTGTTTAAAAGCTCATGTCTTGTGCAGTGCAAGAAACGAAGTTATGAAACCCTCTAGCCCCAAAGACAAACAGAGAGTACAGTAAATGTCTCTATCCCAGTGTACCTAAGTAAATAATATATCTTCTTCACAATCCCTACACTGTCTCTGCAAGAGACTGTCACGGAAGGTGTACAGGAAACAAGACAATGCAAAAGAATCTATGACTCACTGGATCCAAAACTAAGGAACAAAAGGGAGACCCCTGCATGAGACCTGGCACTCTCCCTGACTGCTCAGCCTATGCGAACACCCCAAAAGTGGATGATCGCATATCCCCGTACCTCGACTATATAATACCTGAACACCCTACAATAGTGAGGGGACACGACCACCGGCTCCCTACACTAGACACGGAGGGAGTCAGGGTCAGCTGGGATCCAGCAAACAGAAAATCACAAATGAATGTACAACACTTATCTTGTAGAAGACTGGGAAATAGGAACAGCATGCACACACAATCCAGGAAGTTGTATAAGCCGCACACTAATGCATTATGGGGAGGAATTTAAAGGGATGCAATCAGTCCAACTACATGACAGCTGAGAGAGACTAACGAGATGAGGAACTGAAAACCAAAACAAAGAAAACTCAAGGAGGAGGTTCTGAAAGGCTTCTGTCAGAGCTTCTCAGCTGTCTGGTTGTGACAGTACCCCTCCCTCTACGAGTGGACTCCGGACACTCAGAGCCCACCTTCTCAGGATGGGACCTATGGAAAGCCCTGATGAGACGAGTGGCCTTAATGTCCGTCACTGGGACCCACATCCTCTCCTCAGGACCATAACCCTCCCAATGAACGAGGTACTGGAGAGAACCGCGGACAAGACGAGAATCCACAATCCTAGAGACCTGAAATTCAAGATTCCCATCAACCATAATCGGAGGAGGAGGCAAAGGCGAGGGCACAATGGGTTGAACATAAGGTTTCAATAAGGACTTATGAAAAACATTATGGATCTTCCAAGTCTGAGGAAGATCAAGACGGTAGGCAACAGGATTGATGACAGACAGGATCTTGTAAGGCCCAATAAACCTAGTACCCAACTTCCAAGAGGGAACCTTCAACTTGATATTCTTGGTAAACAACCACACCAGATCACCAACATTCAGGTCCGGACCAGGCACACGTCTCTTATCTGCCACACGCTTATATCTCTCACTCATGCTCTTTAGATTATCCTGAATCTTTTGCCAAATAGATGACAAAGACGAGGAGAATCTGTCCTCATCAGGTAAACCAGAAGACCCCTCTCCCGAGAAAGTCCCAAACTGTGGATGAAACCCATATGCACCAAAAAATGGTGACTTATCAGAGGACTCCTGACGACGGTTATTTAAAGCACACTCAGCAAGGGACAAAAAAGAACACCAATCCTCCTGATTATCCGCCACAAAACAGCGCAGATATGTCTCCAGATTCTGATTGACGCGCTCTGTCTGGCCATTTGACTGCGGGTGGAAAGCAGAAGAGAATGACAACCGAACCCCCAAGCGAGAACAGAAAGCCTTCCAGAATCTGGAAACAAACTGCGTGCCCCTATCAAAGACTATGTCTGAAGGAATACCATGCAATTTGACAATGTGATCAATAAATGCCTGCGCCAGCGTCTTAGCATTGGGCAAACCAGGAAAAGGGATGAAATGCACCATTTTGCTAAAACGGTCCACCACCACCAGAATCACAGTCTTCCCCGAGGAACGAGGCAGGTCCGTTATGAAGTCCATGGACAGATGTGTCCAAGGACGGGAAGGAATGGGTAAGGGAAGGAGAGGACCTGATGGCCGTGAATGAGGGACTTTGGCACGAGCGCAAGTCTCGCAGGCTGCCACAAAACCCTCAACCGACTTACGAAGCGCAGGCCACCAGAATCTCCGAGCAATGAGATCCAGTGTGGCTCTTGCCCCCGGGTGCCCAGCAAGGACCGTATCGTGGTGTTCCTTAAAAATCTTGTGTCTTAAAGCGAGAGGCACAAACAACCTCCCAGGAGGACAAAGATCAGGAGCCTCCGACTGGGCTGCCTGCACCTCTGCCTCCAATTCAGGAAAAAGAGCAGAGACCACCACACCTTCAGCCAAAATGGGACCCGGGTCTTCAAAATTCCCACCTCCCGGAAAACAACGTGACAGAGCATCTGCCTTCACATTCTTAACCCCAGGGCGGAACGTGACAACAAAATTAAACCTTGAAAAGAACAAAGACCATCTGGCCTGTCTCGGGTTCAGACGCTTGGCTGACTCCAAGTAGGCCAGATTTTTATGGTCAGTAAACACGGTGATAGGGTGTCTGGCTCCCTCTAGCCAATGGCGCCATTCCTCAAAAGCCAACTTGATGGCCAACAATTCCCTATCTCCCACATCGTAATTTCTCTCTGCGGAGGAGAGTTTCTTCGAGAAAAAGGCACACGGTCGCCATTTGGCAGGAGAGGAACCCTGAGACAAGACCGCACCCACACCCACCTCAGAAGCATCAACCTCAACTATGAAGGGTAATAAAATATCAGGTTGTACCAGGATGGGAACGGAAGCAAAACTCTCCTTGATATTAGAAAAGGCCTTATGCGCCTCTACCGACCAGGAAGAAAAATCTACCCCCTTTCTAGTCATATCAGTGAGTGGTTTAACAACAGAGGAATAATTCAAAATAAATTTCCTGTAATAATTGGCAAAGCCCAAAAAACGCATCAGCGCCTTCTGATTCTCAGGAAGCTCCCACTCAAGCACAGCGCGGACCTTCTCGGGGTCTATGCGAAAACCAGAAGCGGAGAGAAGAAACCCCAGAAATTTAATTTCTGGAACCGCAAACACATTTTTCCAGTTTCGCGTATAATTTATTCTCCCGCAGGATGAGCAAGACCTAACGTAAGTGTTCCTTGTGAGTTTTGAAATCAGGAGAAAAAATCAAAATGTCATCCAAATACACTAATACAAATTTTCCCATTAAATGATAAAAAATGCTGTTCACGAAATGCTGAAAAACGGCTGGGGCATTCATCAAACCAAAAGGCATAACCAAATTCTCAAAATGGCCCTCAGGGGTATTGAAGGCCGTCTTCCATTCGTCTCCTTCTCTGACCCTGACCAGGTTGTATGCCCCTCTTAGGTCTAATTTGGAAAAGACTTTAGCCCCAACAACCTGGTTAAAAAGGTCCGGGATCAGAGGAAGCGGATAGGGGTCACGAATAGTGATACTGTTCAGCTCCCTGAAATCCAGACAAGGTCTTAAAGAACCATCTTTTTTCTTAACAAAGAAAAAACCAGCGGCAACAGGTGACTTCGAGGGTCGTATGTGTCCTTTTCTCAGACTTTCAGAGATATAAGCACGCATAGCGACCCTCTCAGGTTGGGAAAGATTGTATAAATGAGATTTAGGCAGCTTGGCGCCTGGGATGAGATTAATAGGGCAATCGTACTCCCTGTGCGGGGGAAAATCCTGAACTCCACTCTCAGAGAAGACATCCGAAAATTCAGAGAGGAAAGGTGGTACAGTCTTAGTAGAAACCTCAGAAACAGATGTCGTGAGGCAATTCTCTCTGCAAAAGTCACTCCAACCATTTATTTGCATCGCTTGCCAATCATAGAAACATAGAAACATAGAAACATAGAATGTGTCGGCAGATAAGAACCATTTGGCCCATCTAGTCTGCCCAATATACTGAATACTATGGATAGCCCCCGGCCCTATCTTATATGAAGGATGGCCTTATGCCTATCCCATGCATGCTTAAACCCCTTCACTGTATTTGCAGCTACCACTTCTGCAGGAAGGCTATTCCATGCATCCACTACTCTCTCAGTAAAGTAATACTTCCTTATATTACTTTTAAACCTTTGCCCCTCTAATTTAAAACTGTGTCCTCTTGTGGTCGTTTTTCTTCTTTTAAATATGCTCTCTTCCTTTACCGAGTTGATTCCCTTTATGTATTTAAAAGTTTCTATCATATCCCCTCTGTCTCTTCTTTCTTCCAAGCTATACATATTAAGGTCCTTTAACCTTTCCTGGTAAGTTTTATCCTGCAATCCATGTACTAGTTTAGTAGCTCTTCTCTGAACTCTCTCTAGAGTATCTATATCCTTCTGGAGATATGGCCTCCAGTACTGCGCACAATACTCCAAGTGAGGTCTCACCAATGTTCTGTACAGCGGCATAAGCACTTCACTCTTTCTACTGCTTATACCTCTCCCTATACATCCAAGCATTCTGCTGGCATTTCGTGCTGCTCTATTACATTGTCTTCCCACCTTTAAGTCTTCTGAAATAATTACTCCTAAATCCCTTTCCTCAGATACTGAGGTCAGGACTGTGTCAAATATTCTATATTCTGCCCTTGGGTTTTTACGCCCCAGGTGCATTATCTTGCACTTATCCACATTAAATTTCAGTTTCCAGAGTTCTGACCATTCTTCTAAGGTCCAATCAATGGTGGGGTTATGTTTAGTGAGCCAGGGTAGCCCCAACACTAGAGGAGTAGGCAACCCGTTTAGGACGAAACATGACACATCCTCAACATGAGTATCACTCACAATCAAACGGATATTGTGAACTATGCCCTTTAACGATTTCTGAGAAAGTGGAGCGGAATCAATAGCAAAAACAGGAATATCCTTTCCCAAAGTGCATACCTGGAAACCATGAGTTATTGCAAATTGATTATCAATGAGATTGACAGCTGCTCCACTATCCACAAAAATCTCACAAAAAATGCTCTTGCTCTCTAGCGCCACCCTAGCAGGCAGGACAAAACGGGAACTGCAAGCAAACGGAAAACCTTCAATTTCCGCCTCAACCCTGCCAATAGTAACAGACGGAACATTTTTAAAAGATTTTTTCCTTTTTGTTTCTTTATTACTCCCAGAAAACTGCCTGAATCTCCTAGAGGGACAAACATTTGCCAAATGATTTATACCTCCACAACAAAAACAAACCCTCCCATGCGGGCTGAATCTTCTATTGTCAGAGGCAATCAACCCCAGCTGCATGGGCTCCTGCTCAGAAGGGGCTGACAGCGACTGAGACCCCTGCGCACAGAATGAGACCGCTGCACTGTCCCGGGACTGAGTATGACAGGAAGGAGAGATCTCTCCTCTCTCTCTAAGACGCCTGTCAATAGGAACGGCCTGAGACATAGCAGAGTCCAAGGAGATAGGCCTCTCATGAAAGGCAAATGCATCTTCAAGTCAATCCCTCTGAAAGACCATGGCAAAATTGACTTCGGAGTGCAGCATCATTCCAACCAGTATCAGCTGCCCATCTCCGAAATTCTGAGCAGTATACCTCTGCGGATTGTTTACCCTGGCATAACAGACGTAGTCTAGACTCAGCCAGAGCAATACGATCCGGATCATCATATATCTGACCCAGGGCTAAAAAGAATTCATCCACTGAACGGAGGGGCCGTGCCCCCTCCGGCAGCGAAAAGGCCCAGGACTGAGCGTTACCCCTGAGCAGCGATATAATGATCCCCACCCTCCGTTCCTCATCACCAGAGGAATGGGGAAGAAGGCGAAAATGGAGTTTGCAAGCCTCTCTAAAACGTACAAAATTCTCACTACCCCCGGAGAACGTATCCGGGAGCGAGATCTTAGGCTCAGAACAAACTCCATGAACGCAAGCTGAACCGGTCACTTGAAACTGAGAAAAAGTCTTACGGAGATCAGCTAACTCCAATGAAAGACCCTGGAAGCGTTCAGCCAAAAGTGAAACCGGATCCATGCTTGAGACGGTTTTGGGCGGCTTATAATGTCACGGAAGGTGTACAGGAAACAAGACAATGCAAAAAAATCTATGACTCACTGGATCCAAAACTAAGGAACAAAAGAAAGACACCTGCATTAGACCTGGCACTCTCCCTGACTGCTCAGCCTATGCGAACACCCCAAAGGTGGATGATCGCATATCCCCGTACAGCATGCACACACACTCCAGGAAGTTGTATAAGCCGCACACTAATGCATTATGGGGAGGAATTTAAAGGGATGCAATCAGTCCAACTACATGACAGCTGAGAGAGACTAACGAGATGAGGAACTGAAAACCAAAACAAAGAAAACTCAAGGAGGAGGTTCTGAAAGGCGTCTGTCAGAGCTTCTCAGCTGTCTGGTTGTGACAGAGACATGACAAACACATCCTTTCATATCAGTAGCTGAGCTCACAATTGCATCTTTGCTTCACAGCTAAGAGCTTAAGACCAGCATATATCATCACTCCTGATTGACTGTCAAACTGGTTGCAAAGCATTTTAGGCAAGCCATCTGGCAAGGTCTTGACCAGTGTCATGTGATTCTTTGTCTTCACCCTTCCTGTCCTGTTTCCCTCACTAGTGTACTAAATTCTAAATATAAAACGGTGGGTGCAGTTTTTCATGAATTGTCCAAAGCAAACAGTCAAAACGACATTCATTTGGAAGAACTTTGTGAAATGCCTGACTAATTCAATTAGTTTAGAATCAAATTCACTAATCTCTAATCAGGAATCTTCAATTTTAAAATGCCATATATTAAATTCTCAAAGTAGAACTTCTCCCATTGAAAACACTCAACCAGACTAATCATACATGTATATATTGTAGGAAGGTACAAGGAATCATCGTGGATGATAGGTACGTGTCACCGAGGTTCCTGGCCTCGGTGGAGTAAGAGCCGGTTTTTATGTGTCAGCAGCAGTTGCTGTTTGACACCTTGGTACTTAGCATGGCTGTAATAGCTGATCCGGGACGGCTCTTACTGGGAGTAGTCAAAGCGCTGGGTGGGTGACTACTCCCCACGTTCCAGGCCGTGTTTTGCCAGGCATAAAGCCAGCCAGCACTGCCAGGTGGAGAGGATTACCTCAGTCTGACAGTGGAGCTCAGGAGGTCTGTGTGCTGGGATCTGAGGCCTGTGCTGGGCTGGAGAGCATAGACTCGTGTGTCAGGGGAACAGGCCATCTAAAGCCTGTATTTGAACTTTCTGAGGCAGAACTGCCACCAAGGTGACTTTTGTTATATTAACTTGCCATTGGGTGTGAAGTAACACCAACACTGCAAACGTGACGTTTTGTTTTTGGCATCATGTGTGAATAAACACTGAAGTTTGAATTACGAACTTGTATTTTGCCTCTGTACTTCACCCGCTTATCCTAACTACCAGAGCAAATCCCCACAATATAGAGATTGTTAAGAATAGCTGCCAGCCAACAGCTATTGGAATTGTATGGCCAGCCTAATAGTAACAGAAAATGAAAATGCTCATGAAAGAATCCTGATTTGCTACCTCTTGATTTAGAATGATTTACAACTGAAGTTACAATAAAGAAATTGTATTGGAACTTTGTGTAAATCCATATTCCAATAATGTTGTTGCCTCCACATGTGCTCTATCGTTATGATTTATAGAATTAATATGTTAGTTTCAATATGCCAATAAATGGCTGTGTTAAATTTGTAGCACTTGTGAAAGATGTTTGCCCAAATGGAATTGGTTGATAAATAGCATTTATCAAATGTACTGTACTGTATTTTGAAATGTCCTTTTTGAGAAATAAACTGAAAAAGAGCATTAGTATCATCAAAAAGAACTGCTTTTGTATTACATATCTCTTCTAATTTCTTTATTGTTGTGTCAATGAAATGCAATGCTTTCATTACATATGCAGGTATACATTACTATATTACAGTAAATATTAATTCTACATTGAAATTGTTTAGCTCAAATTCTGCTTTTTCTTCAATAGCTTCATATAATGTCTATTCATAGGGCATTTACTAGCTTTGCATTATTCTACTGTCATGTATGCTGGATGAGGAATACAGTTCAGCTACTGAATTCCACTTTTCTGAACAGAAACAACCAAAAATTCTTCCAAATGAAACAAAACTTTTGGCGATTTACTCACACAAAACACATATTGATCACATAAAATGGTGCCTGCATTTTACATTAAAATTCTGTACAATAGTGAGAGAAACAGGGCAGGGAAGATGAAGATCACATGACCCTGAGAGGGGCCCAGGCACAAGGCTTGCCCACAAGGCTTTGCAGTCAGCAATCAGGAGGATATTGGCTGGTTTATCAGGCCCTTTGCTAGTTCTGAAGCACAAACACCATTGAGAGCTCAGTCACTGATGTGATAGAAAGTGTCTGCCATGTCTCTGGCAAGCTTCAATTTGGCTATATTCAGACGACAGTTAAGAAGTATGGCCATTGTCAGTTTTTTCATGGCTAGTCTTCATCCATGTGTGCATCCATTTTCTGTCCTTTTGTCCATTGTTTGTCATTATTATTTTTTGAACATCCCAACCCCTGCAGTGATCTCAGAATATGTTATTCACCCCCACAGTGCCCACGGTATAATCAATAGCCACCATATTGCACCCAGTAACTATAATGGCCCATTTGTAGTACCCTGAGTATCTTTGTGTCACATGTGATGTCATGATGCTGAGAGTGACAGGTCTAAAAGGAACTTTTACCCAGGCACACTCCTGTCTAAATGACCATTAAAAATGGGCCCATTGTTTTTCTTTAAATAAAGGACACGTTCTACAGTGGCTGCTATTCACAGCCATATTAATAGCCCCATATATTTCTGTCGATTCTGAAAATGGTCATCACACAACCGTTTTTCCCATTCGTGTGAATGTAGCCTTAGAGACACAAGCCTTGCTGTGATAGTGTAGTTATTGTGAAGAATGATGGAACATGATGGGGCAGTTTATTCAAGTGCCATGCCAAACTGGGCCAGTTCGCTATAAATGTCTTGACAGGCCTCCATTGTACTGTCAGAAAGGGTACTCAGTGCAGCAGGTATGTTATCATGCCCAAGTAGACTGACAGTGGCTATTTATCGCCAGCTCAATCATGCCACACCCACTGTTTGCCTGTCCATCATGTTTCACAGATTATATTGTATTGCTACTGCTGCCACCAGCGCAGCTGGTACTCCACTTACTGCCACTACTACTATCTCCCCACAGCCGCACATCTCCTGTCTGTCAGTTTCCATACTGCACTGCTGCTGCCACTGCAGCTATTACTGCCATTGCTATTACCCCTACGCAGCCACACTTCTCATGTCTTGTCTGTCAGGTTCCATACTGTGTTGCTACTACTGCTACCACTATTACCGATGCACAGCCACACATCTCCTTTCCATCAAGTTCCATACTGTACTGCTGCTGATGCTGCCACTGCAGCTATTACTGCCACTGCTACTACCTCTACACAACCCCACATCTCCTACATTGTCTATCATGTTATATGCTGTAGTGATGCTCCTACCATGGCTATTACTGCCACTACTATTCCCCCTACACAGTCACACATCTCCTGTATTGACCATAATGTTCCATACTGTACTATAGCCACTACTCTCAGCAATACACTTGTTCAGACCAAACCACTGCTCCTTTCGATTTTACTGTGTTTGTATATAAACATAGGCAGGCTGTCAGTTTCCATACTGTGCTGCTACTGCTGCCGATACTATTACGCTATACAGCCACACATCTCCTGCCTTGTCTGTGAGGTACCACATACACACTGTACTATTGCTGCTCCAAAAAAGGGCAACATTTTTAGATGTTTGTTCAGAGCAAGCCACTTCTTCTTCCGATACTACCATGTGTGTTGAACGTTGGCAAAAAGACAGTGTATGTAGCAATACTAGAAACATGGATTACTCTGAATTGCATTACTACTATACCTACCTGGATCCTGCACTGCCCTTACTTACAAAGGAAGAAAAAAAGCCTAAAGAAATCCATAAAAGGATGATAGCTGTATATAGTGCACCTTCCTACTACCATGTAAAGTTCTGGGTCAAGAAGTTAAAATGTGGTAGGATATCAATATAAAATGACCTCTGTTCAGGGAAACCTGTTGATGCATCTTCAGAGGCAATAATTTTGGAAGATCCTCAGGTCAAAGTCAGTGTTATAGCTCATGAATTAGGCATTTATGTTGGCACAGTTTCCAGTATCATTCATGATGTTTAATGACGTCAAAGGTCAGTTCCTGATGGGTGCTACTAATGTTGACTCCTTAAGAGAATTTAAACATGTTTAGAGAAGGTCTAGGAGACTTCTATTGTATTATGGGTAGTGAAACATGGGTCCACCACCACAATCTTGAGACCAAACAAGTTCATGCATTGGAAGCCAGTTCCAAAGAAATTTTGTGTGCAGTAGTCAACTAGAAAGATCATGGTATCGGGATAATTATAGGCCCAAAATGAATCAAACATGAATTGCTATGTTAAATAGTGTATTCTTATATTTTTCTTTATAATTATACCAGTTCGAGGGAGTACTTGCTTCCTTACAGATTTATGTTTAAAGACAAGACATTTATCCAAATATACTGTACTAGTTATAGTGGATTTGATTATATACATGTTTGTATCTATAAAAGGCCATATTCTTATTTATTCAAAGGTGGCTGAAAAAGGGTTCATGAAAGTTCAGTATGTATAAGGTTCATATTGAATACAGAGAGCATTGTTCATTAAAAGTTATTACCACAGATGTAGGTTTATCTGAAGGGAGTGATCTTACCTCATTACAGGGCTATGAGGGAGGTAGCACTGTTTCATGAGAGACATCTGGTGTGTATGTTTATTCATATAATCGAAAGTACAACGTTGGTATACATATAGTGGATTTATTTAGTTTTAGCATAAACAGATTGATAAATCATACATATAATATTCTATATTGGCACATGTTATAACAAGGTATTGATATATATACAGTACAGACCAAAAGTTTGGACACACCTTCTCATTCAAAGAGTTTTCTTTATTTTCATGACTATGAAGGCATCAAAACTTTGAAAGTAAGGGCTATTTGACCATGAAGGAGAGTGATGGGTTGCTGCGCCAGATGACCTGGCCTCCACAGTCACCGGACCTGAACCCAATTGAGATGGTTTGGGGTGAGCTGGACTGCAGAGTGAAGGCAAAAGGGCCAAAAAGTGCTAAGCATCTCTGGGAACTCCTTCAAGACTGTTGGAAGACCATTTCAGGGGACTACCTCTTGAAGCTCATCAAGAGAATGCCAAGAGTGTGCAAAGCAGTAATCAAAGCAAAAGGTGGCTACTTTGAAGAACCTAGAATATGACATATTTTCAGTTATTTCACACTTGTTTGTTATGAATATAATTCCACATGTGTTAATTCATAGTTTTGATGCCTTCATAGTCATGAAAATAAAGAAAACTCTTTGAATGAGAAGGTGTGTCCAAACTTTTGGTCTGTACTGTATGTTTGTGAATTTTGCTGTGAATGTCTGCCATCATACTTAATCTTTAATATTTCTGTTATCACTGTAAGTGCTCATGAACATGACTGTTGGATGTTTTGCAGTCCGCAAAACAAGGATACCAGGGGTGTGCATTCCACATAATGTGGAACAGAACAGCCGGCCTCTAATAGAACAGTCCTATCCTTGTCTGTAATGTGGACAATAATAGGACATGTTCTATCATTTTGCAGAACGGCCATGCGGACATACAGACACAGAATGCACACAGAGTTATTTTTGCGGCCCCGTTGAAGTAAAGGAAACGGTACGGGCATGGAAAAAAAGTTTGTGTGCAGGAGCCCTAAGGTGGGCCCCCAGAATCTGTCACGGCCTATGATGTGTGATGTGACACTTTTGCTACACTTGCGGTTGCCCGCGGCAACGTGTTGCTGTGTGTGCATGCGGTGGCAGTGTCTCGGCCTTCTGGGTGATTGCCGTGACATGGTTGCCACTCATGTTGTTGCCTGCGTCAACGTGTAGCTTTCCATGCTTGTGTGTGCACTTCCCCTTTAAGTGGCTTCCTCCCCTTGTCTGGTGTTGGAAGGGTTAACTCCCTTCCTAGTGTTTTAACACTGGGTTTATGTGTGTGTGGGTGTGGCTGCTTGGGCTATTTAGCCTCTGCTAGATGCCTGAAGCTGAGGGGTACTCCAGCCATGGTGTATGCTGGAGCTATCCTCCTGTTTTTCATTTTCCATCTGTCCAGTGAGGGCCACCCTTGTAGTCATAGTAGATGCTAAGATTATGTTCTTGTGGTGTCTCACGTTATTGCAGCTATGGTGTTCTGGGTTCCTGTGTGGTTTGTGGTTTGTGCTGTGTCCTTTTATGTTGGTGTGGACACCAGCACTTGTGCATGGGTTCCAGTCAGTGTGTCTGTGGCAGGTAGGTGTGTTACTGGTTTCACTTACCTGCCATTTCCATATGCTGTATGTGTTCCTTTCTCCTTGCAGCTTGGCCTCAGATAGAGACTCCTGTTCCTCCATTACTGGGATGAACAGGTTGTCTCTCCCCTGCTCCTAAGTGAGGGATTACCAGGGCGACTTAGGGTTTGTAAGTATCCTGAGTATGAGTCGTCCTACCATCGGGGTCCGCTCATACAGTGAGGAGTCAGGGAGAGGATTAGGGACGCAGTAGGAGGTGACCTGCTCCCTTATTACTCCTTTTGGCCAGGCTGATCCCCTTTTTCCCTTTGACATCGCACAGTGGGGGGTTTCCCCCACTCCCCGTCATGACAGAATCAGTTACACTGGTGGGCTCTAAGTACTCCAGTCTGACACTACTGGCCGGGACCACCATTGCAGCATGGGGTAGAACCTGAAAGAACTGGGTCCTCGACCATGCTGGTCTCTACTGGCTATCCATGCTTTTAGACCCATGCTATCAAAGCAAAATGGGAGAGTGTTTTCCTGTTACCAAAAGGGAAGCAAAATTGTTAAATTACCTGGATACACTCTGCCTCAGGTTTTGTCAAGCATATGCCTGCCGCCCACATGTCTGACCAGAAGGGCCCCTCCTCTTCGGCCCCTGCTGAGTCACTGACCATCTGCCCCCTCTACTGGCACTACCTCTACAACAACTAGCAGAAGCCACAACAGTCAACCCTCTGATTGTAAAGCACTGTGGAATATGCTGGTGCTATATTAATAAAAATGCTTACCATAATTATTATTATTAATTCAGTTTGCTGAACATGATGAAACAGTTTTTTCAAGTGCCACACCAACCTGACACACATCAGCAGGGAAGAGCGGACCGCTGAATGTCCGGGTTCAAGGGGTTCAGCCGAACTTTGTTTCAAAGTTTGATTTGGGTTTCGAATTTGACCCGAACAACGAACCCTATTGAAGTCAATGGAGACCACGAACTTTGGGTCACTAAATGGCTCTAAAAAAGTTATAGAAAGGGCTAGAAGGATGCAAAAGGCTCCAAAGTGTGTGTAAAAGCAGTGCAATTGCCCTGAAAACAGAAGTGGATAGGGAAATGACTTAAAATGACATAAAATACATAAAAATAAAAAAATACAATCTTGAACCAAGAGGCGGCGGTACAAATGGAGTAGGAAGTTGAGAAGGCTGTGTACATGGCGGTGTAGGTGGAAGAAGTGGTGGAGGCGGGGAAGGAAGCCAACACTCTTTCTGTATGTTTTTTTCCATGTGTCCGTCAACTGTCAGGTTGCTAAGGGCCATGGCTAGAGTTGAGCGAACCCGAACTTTAGGTTTTTCGGCACCCGGACCCGAACACGAGCATTTACGTAAAAGTTTGAGTTTGGGTTCGGTGTTTTTTATGCCGCTTTTTGAAATCAGCAAATCAACTACTATTGGCATGGCTGTGATTGGCCAACTGCAGCATGTGACCCAGCCTCTATTTAAGCTGGAGTCACTTAGCACCGCCCGTCACTCTGCTCAGATTAGTGTAGGGAGAGGCTGCAGCTGCTGTGAGGAAGAGATCAGGGAGCGATCTTATCAAGAACTGGTTTATGTACTCAGCGATCTACAGAAAAAGTGTTTTGTGGGTGCAGTGCACAATTTATTTAAAGGGTTTCTACAACCAGAAATACTGTTATGTAGCTGACTGACATTGGCGATGCGCTAATGTCAGCACTACATAACAGTATGTTTCTAACGTTAGTCCCTGCAGCCGTTTTTGTTAAAAAAAGCACTTTTATTATATGCTAATGAGCCTCTAGGTGCTATGTGGGCGTAAAATCAGCACCTAGAGGCTCCGTCCACTCACCCATTATCCCGCCCAGGTCCAGTGTTGTGCCCGCCCAGCTCCTCTTAATTGATGGCACGGTCCACCGCATCGCTGCCGAAATCCCGCGCCTGCGCCGTTCACTTCTGTCTTCGGCGCAGGCGCAGTGAGTGAATGATGCGATCCTGGTGCCGGATTCCTCACTGCGCCTGCACCGACTACGTCACAGTGAGGAGGCCGGCATCAGGAGAGCGGCCTTCACTCACTGCGCCTGCGCCGAAGACAGAAGTGAACAGCGCAGGCGCGGGATTTCGGCAGCGATGCGGCGGACCGTGACATCAATTAAGAGGAGCTGGGCAGGCAGAAAAGGGGACCTGGGCGGGATAATGGGTGAGTGGACAGAGCCTCTAGGTGCTGATTTTACGCCCACATAGCACCTAGAGGCTCATTAGCATATAATAAAAGTGCTTTTTTTACCAAAAACGGCTGCAGGGACTAATGTTAGAAACATACTGTTATGTAGTGCTGACATTAGCGCATCGCTAATGTCAGTCAGCTACATAACAGTATTTCTGGTGGTAGAAACCCTTTAAGCCTGCCCTAAGCCAACTACTGCTGAAAACAAACTTTTTTTTCTTCATTTCATCAATATCAATACCTGATCGGCAGCCATTTTATGCAACAATATTGCACCAGCATAGGCTATCTGCTAGTCCAGAAATACAGCTTTGGCATACTGGGGTGAAAAAACCCTCTAATATACTGCACATCTGGGATTAGACAAGCATAAGTAACTGTCACATTTAGGACAGAAATACGGGTTTTTGGTTACTGGGGTGAAAAAAGCCTATAATATACTGCACATCTGTGATTACACGTGCATAAGTCACTGTCACATTTAGGACAGAAATACAGCTTTGTGGTTACTGGGGTGAAAAAAGCCTCTAATATGCTACACATCTGTGATTACACATGCATAAGTCACTGTCACATTTAGGACAAAAATGCAGCTTTTTTCTTACTGGGGTGAAAAAACCCTCTGATATACTGCACATCTGTGATTACACGTGCATACGTGATTGTCACATTAAGGCCAGAAATACAGCTTTTTTCTTGCTGGGGTGAAAAAACCCTCTGATATACTGCACATCTGTGATTACATGTGCATAAGTCACTGTCACATTTAGGACAGAAATACAGCTTTTTGGTTAGGGTGAAAAAACCCTCTGATATGCTGCACATCTGTGATTACACGTGCATAAGTGATTGTCACATTAAGGCCAGAAATTCCGCTTTTTTTCTTACTGGGGTGAAAAAACCCTCTGATATTCTGCACATCTGTGATTGCACATGCATAAGTCACTGTCACATTTAGGACAGAAATACAGCTTTTTGGTTAGGGTGAAAAAACCCTCTGATATACTGCACATCTGTGATTACACATGCATAAGTGATTGGCACATTTAGGACAGAAATACAGCTTTTTTCTTACTGGGGTGAAAAAACCATCTGATATACTGCACATCTGTGATTACACGTGCATAAGTGATTGTCACATTAAGGCCAGAAATTCAGCTTTTTTTCTTACTGGGGTAAAAAACCCTCTGATATTCTGCACAACTTTGATTACACATGCATAAGCCACTGTCACATTTAGGACAGAAATACAGCTTTTTAGTTAGGGTGAAAAACCCTCTGATATACTGCACATCTGTGATTACACATGCATAAGTGATTGTCACATTAAGGCCAGAAATACAGCTTTTTTCTTACTGGGGTGAAAAAACCCTCTGATATACTGCACATCTCTGATTACACGTGCATAAGTGATTGTCACATTAAGAAAACAATTTAAAGCAGTAGGGCACAACACCACTTGATGCCACACGGAGAGTTAATACAAAGATATTTATTCAATCATTATAACATATAGTACTTGTGACATATAATGTTAAAATTTACTAAAACACATAAACTAAAATTATTACCATAAAATTCCTAAAATACAGTCATCAATAATGTAACCTACTGGGTTATAAACAAAATCTTATATGTAACAGTCTCTCCTAAGGGTTAATTAACCCAAATGATGTCCCAGGAGGGGATAATGTACATGAAAGATTTAATCTGATAGTCGGATATAATATTTGAATGATAGTCACTTGTATTTTTGTGGATTAAATGCCACTTGTCCTGATTCGCAGTAATGCCGCAAGTGAGTCGCTGCCTAATTTCAAGCCTAAGCCGGCTTAGTCTTGCAATTAGGCAGCGACTCACTTGCGGCATTACTGCGAATCAGGACAAGTGGCATTTAATCCACAAAAATACAAGTGACTATCATTCAAATATTATATCCGACTATCAGATGTCACAGCCAGACAGTTGAGAAGCTCTGACAGGAGCCTTTCAGATCCTCCTCCTTGAATTTCTTTGTTTTGGTTTAGTTTCTCATCTCGTTAGTCTATCTCAGCTGTCATGCTGTTGGACTGATTGCTGCCCTTTAAGTTCCTCCCCAGAATGCAGTAGTGTGCGGCTTATACAACTTCCTGGAGTGTGTGTGCATGCTGTTCCTTGTTCCCAGTCCACAGTCCCCAGTCGTCTGCAAGATAAGTTCTGTTTATGTATTTATGATTTTCTGTTTTCTGGATCCAGGTGACCGTGACTCCCTCCGTGTCTGTGTAGGGAGCCGGTGGTCGTGTCCCCTCACTATTGTAGGGTCTTCAGGTGTAAGATAGTCGAGGTACGTGGATATGCGCCCATCCACCTTTGGGGTGGTCGCATAGGCTGAGCAATAAGGGAGAGCGGCGGGTCTCTTGCAGGGTTCTCCCCTTTTGTTCCTTAGTTGTGGATCCAGTGAGTCATTGTTTATATTATTGTCTTTCCTGTACACCATCCGTGACATTATAAGCCGCCAAAACCGTCTCAAGCATGGATCCGGTTTCACTTTTGGCTGAGCGCCTCCAGGGTCTTTCATTGGAGGTAGCTGATCTCCGTAAGATTTTTCTCAGTTTCAAGTGACCGGTTCAGCTTGCGTTCATGGAGTTTGTTCTGAGCCTAAGATCTCGCTCCCGGATACGTTCTCCGGGGGTAGTGAGTATTTTGTGCGTTTTAGAGAGGCTTGCAAACTCCATTTTCGCCTTCTTCCCCATTCCTCTGGTGATGAAAAACGGAGGATGGGGATCATTATATCGCTGCTCAGGGGTACTGCTCAATCATGGGCCTTTTCGCTGCCGGAGGGGGCACGGCCCCTCCGTTCAGTGGATGAATTCTTTTTAGCCCTGGGTCAGATATATGATGATCCGGATCGTATTGCTCTAGACTACGTCTGTTATGCCAGGGTAAACAATCCGCAGAGATATACTGCTCAGAATTTCGGAGATGGGCAGCTGATACTGGTTGGAATGATGCTGCACTCCGAAGTCAATTTTGCCATGGTCTTTCAGAGAGATTGAAAGATGCATTTGCCTTTCATGAGAGACCTACCTCCTTGGATTCTGCTATGTCTCAGGCCGTTCGTATTGACAGGCGTCTTAGAGAGAGAGGAGAGATCTCTCCTTCCTGTCATACTCAGTCCCGGGACAGTGCAGCGGTCTCTTTCTGTACGCAGGGGTCTCAGTCGCTGTCAGCCCCTTCTGAGCAGGAGCCCATGCAGCTGGGGTTGATTGCCTCTGATGATAGAAGATTCAGCCCGCATGGGAGGGTTTGTTTTTGTTGTGGAGGTATAAATCATTTGGCAAATGTTTGTCCCTCTAGGAGATTCAGGCAGTTTTCTGGGAGTAATAAAGAAACTAAAAGGAAAAAATCTTTTAAAAATGTTCCGTCTGTTACTATTGGCAGGGTTGAGGCGGAAATTGAAGGTTTTCCGTTTGCTTGTAGTTCCCGTTTTGTCCTGCCTGCTAGGGTGGCGCTGGAGAGCAAAAGCATTTTTTGTGAGATTTTTGTGGATAGTGGAGCAGCTGTCAATCTTATTGATAATCAATTTGCAATAACTCATGGTTTCCAGGTATGCACTTTGGGAAAGGATATTCCTGTTTTTGCTATTGATTCCGCTCCACTTTCTCAGAAATCATAAAAGGGCAAAGTTCACAATATCCGTTTAATTGTCAGTGATGCTCATGTTGAGGATGTGTCATGTTTTGTCCTTAGCGGTTTGCCTACTCCTCTAGTGTTGGGGCTACCCTGGCTCACTAAACATAACCCCACCATTGATTGGCAAGCGAGGCAAATAAATGGTTGGAGTGACTTTTGCAGAGAGAATTGCCTCATGACATCTGTTTCTGAGGTTTCTACTAAGACTGTACCACCTTTCCTCTCTGAATTTTCGGATGTCTTCTCTGAGAGTGGAGTTCAGGATTTGCCCCCGCACAGGGAGTACGATTGCCCTATTAATCTCATCCCAGGCGCCAAGCTGCCTAAATCTCGTTTATACAATCTTTCCCACCCTGAGAGGGTCGCTATGCGTGCTTATATCTCTGAGAGTCTGAGAAAAGGACACATACGACCCTCGAAGTCACCTGTTGCCGCTGGTTTTTTCTTTGTTAAGAAAAAAGATGGTTCTTTAAGATCTTGTCTGGATTTCAGGGAGCTGAACAGTATCACTATTCGTGACCCTTATCCGCTTCCTCTGATCCCGGACCTGTTTAACCAGGTTGTTGGGGCTAAAGTCTTTTCCAAATTAGACCTAAGAGGGGCATACAACCTGGTCAGGGTCAGAGAAGGAGACGAATGGAAGACGGCTTTCAATACCCCTGAGGGCCATTTTGAGAATTTGGTTATGCCTTTTGGTTTGATGAATGCCCCAGCCGTTTTTCAGCATTTCGTGAACAGCATTTTTTATCATTTAATGGGAAAATTTGTATTAGTGTATTTGGATGACATTTAGATTTTTTCTCCTGATTTCAAGACTCATAAGGAACATTTACGTCAGGTCTTGCTCATCCTGCGGGAGAATAAATTATATGCGAAACTGGAAAAATGTGTGTTTGCAGTTCCAGAAATTCAATTTCTGGGGTTTCTTCTCTCCGCTTCTGGTTTTCGCATGGACCCCGAGAAGGTCCGCGCTGTGCTTGAGTGGGAACTTCCTGAGAATCAGAAGGCGCTGATGCGTTTTTTGGGCTTTGCCAATTATTACAGGAAATTTATTTTGAATTATTCCTCTGTTGTTAAGCCACTCACTGATATGACCAGAAAGGGGGTAGATTTTTCTTCCTGGTCGGTAGAGGCGCGTAAGGCCTTTTCTAATATCAAGGAGAGTTTTGCTTCCGCTCCCATCCTGGTACAACCTGATATTTCGTTACCCTTCATAGTTGAGGTTGATGCTTCTGAGGTAGGGGTGGGTGCGGTCTTGTCTCTGGGTTCCTCTCCTGCCAAATGGCAACCGTGTGCCTTTTTCTCAAAGAAACTCTCCTCCGCAGAGAGAAATTATGATGTGGGAGATAGGGAATTGTTGGCCATCAAGTTGGCTTTTGAAGAATGGCGCCATTGGCTAGAGGGAGCCAGACACCCTATAACTGTGTTTACTGACCATAAAAATCTGGCCTACTTGGAGTCAGCCAAGCGTCTGAACCCGAGACAGGCCAGATGGTCTTTGTTCTTTTCAAGGTTTAATTTTGTTGTCACGTTCCGCCCTGGGGTTAAGAATGTGAAGGCAGATGCCCTGTCACGTTGTTTTCCGGGAGGTGGGAATTTTGAAGACCCGGGTCCCATTTTGGCTGAAGGTGTGGTGGTCTCTGCTCTTTTTCCTGAATTGGAGGCAGAGGTGCAGGCAGCCCAGTCAGAGGCTCCTGATCTTTGTCCTCCTGGGAGGTTGTTTGTGCCTCTCGCTTTGAGACACAAGATTTTTAAGGAACACCACGATACGGTCCTTGCTGGGCACCCGGGGGCAAGAGCCACACTGGATCTCATCGCTCGGAGATTCTGGTGGCCTGCGCTTCGTAAGTCGGTTGAGGGTTTTGTGTCAGCTTGCGAGACTTGCGCTCGTGCCAAAGTCCCTCATTCACGGCCATCAGGTCCTCTCCTTCCCTTACCCATTCCTTCCCGTCCTTGCACACATCTGTCCATGGACTTCATAACGGACTTGCCTCGTTCCTCGGGGAAGACTGTGATTCTGGTGGTGGTGGACCGTTTTAGCAAAATGGTGCATTTCATCCCTTTTCCTGGTTTGCCCAATGCTAAGACGCTGGCGCAGGCATTTATTGACCACATTGTCAAATTGCATGGTATTCCTTCAGACATAGTCTCTGATAGGGGCACGCAGTTTGTTTCCAGATTCTGGAAGGCTTTCTGTTCTCGCTTGGGGGTTCGGTTGTCATTCTCTTCTGCTTTCCACCCGCAGTCGAATGGCCAGACAGAGCGCGTCAATCAGAATCTGGAGACATATCTGCGCTGTTTTGTGGCGGAGAATCAGGAGGATTGGTGTTCTTTTTTGTCTCTTGCTGAGTTTGCTTTAAATAACCGTCGTCAGGAGTCCTCTGATAAGTCACCATTTTTTGGTGCATATGGGTTTCATCCGCAGTTTGGGACTTTCTCGGGAGAGGGGTCTTCTGGTTTACCTGATGAGGACAGATTCTCCTCGTCTTTGTCATCTATTTGGCAAAAGATTCAGGATAATCTAAAGAGCATGAGTGAGAGTTATAAGCGTGTGGCAGATAAGAGACGTGTGCCTGGTCCGGACCTGAATGTTGGTGATCTGGTGTGGTTGTCTACCAAGAATATCAGATTGAAGGTTCCCTCCTGGAAGTTGGGTCCTAGGTTTATTGGGCCTTACAAGATCCTGTCTGTCATCAATCCTGTTGCCTACCGTCTTGATCTTCCTCAGACTTGGAAGATCCATAATGTTTTTCATAAGTCCTTATTGAAACCTTATGTTCAACCTATTGTGCCCTCGCCTTTGCCTCCTCCTCCGATTGTGGTTGATGGAAATCTTGAATTTCAGGTCTCTAGGATTGTGGATTCTCGTCTTGTCCGCGGTTCCCTCCAGTACCTCGTTCATTGGGAGGGTTATGGTCCTGAGGAGAGGATGTGGGTCCCAGTGACGGACATTAAGGCCTCTCGTCTCATCAGGGCTTTCCATAGGTCCCATCCTGAGAAGGTGGGCTCTTAGTGTCCGGAGTCCACTCGTAGAGGGAGGGGTACTGTCACAGCCAGACAGTTGAGAAGCCCTGACAGGAGCCTTTCAGATCCTCCTCCTTGAATTTCTTTGTTTTGGTTTAGTTTCTCATCTCGTTAGTCTATCTCAGCTGTCATGCTGTTGGACTGATTGCTGCCCTTTAAGTTCCTCCCCAGAATGCAGTAGTGTGCGGCTTATACAACTTCCTGGAGTGTGTGTGCATGCTGTTCCTTGTTCCCAGTCCACAGTCTTCAGTCGTCTGCAAGATAAGTTCTGTTTATGTATTTATGATTTTCTGTTTTCTGGATCCAGGTGACCCTGACTCCCTCCGTGTCTGTGTAGGGAGCCGGTGGTCGTGTCCCCTCACTATTGTAGGGTCTTCAGGTGTAAGATAGTCGAGGTACGTGGATATGCGCCCATCCACCTTTGGGGTGGTCGCATAGGCTGAGCAATAAGGGAGAGCGGCAGGTCTCTTGCAGGGTTCTCCCCTTTTGTTCCTTAGTTGTGGATCCAGTGAGTCATTGTTTATATTATTGTCTTGTTTCCTGTACACCATCCGTGACATCAGATTGAATCTTTCATGTACACTATCCCCTCCTGGGACATCATTTGGGTTAATTAACCCTTAGGAGACACTGTTACATATAAGATTTCGTTTATAACCCAGTAGATTACATTATTGATGACTGTATTTCAGGAATTTAAAATAGTAATAATTTTAGTTTATGTGTTTTAGTAAATTTTAACATTATATGTCACAAGTACTATATGTTATAATGATTGAATAAATATCTTTGTATTAACTCTCCGTGTGGCATCAAGTGGTGGTGTGCCCTACTACTTTAAATTGTTTTCTTAATCATTTTAAGGGATTGGGTGAATCCTTTTTGCAGGTGCACCCATACCATTCTTGAGCAGCAGGTGAGCCCTCTCTAAATATTTGATTGTCACATTAAGGCCAGAAATCCTGCTTTGGCATACTGGGGTGAAAGAACCCTCTGATATACTGCACATCTCTGATTACACGTGCATAAGTGATTGTCACATTAAGGCCAGAAATACAGCTTTTTTCTTACTGCGGTGAAAAAAAACCTCTAATATACTGCACATCTGTGATTACACGTGCATAAGTCACTGTCACATTTAGGACAGAAATACAGCTTTTTGGTTAGGGTGAAAAAACCCTCGGATATACTGCAGATCTGTGATTACACGTGTATAAGTGATTGTCACATTAAGGCCAGAAATTTGGCATACTGGGGTGAAAAAACCCTCTGATATACTGCACATCTCTGATTACACGTGCATAAGTCACTGTCACATTAAGGCGGGAAATACAGCTTTTTTCTTACTGGGGTGAAAAAAACCTCTAATATACTGCACATCTGTGATTACACGTGCATAAGTGTCACGACTATGCTGTGGTCGTGACTCTTATAGTCCGCATGCAGTTGTCAGCGGTCGTTTTGTTGTTCACCGCAGCTGTGAGTGTTTGGCCTCACGTGCAGTTGCCGCTGGCAATATGGTGTTCTTGGCAGTGTAGCAGCCTGAGCTTTTTGCTGGGCTGCTCACTGTCTATGCATGCGGTAGCCTATGGCAATTTGTGTTTATATGTGTGCACTTTTCCTGTTAGGTGTGCTCGGGGTTTATGTGTGTCTGCACTTCCCCTTTAAGTGGCTTCACTACCCTGTTTGGTGATGGAAGGGTTAACTCCTTTCCTAGTGTGTGTGTGGGTGTGGCTGTTTGGCCTATTTAGTTCCTGCTGGAGGCCAGAAGTCTGAGGGGTATTCCAGGCATGTTGCCGGAGTCATCCTCCTGGTAGCATTATGCCATCTCTCCAGTGAGGGCCACCCTTGCGGTCATAAATAATGTTGTGGTGATGTTATGCTTTATGTTTGTGTTATTCTTATTGAAGCTATGGATCTGGGTTCCTGTGTGTTTAGGTGTGTGTGCTGTGTCCATTTATGTTTGGTGTGGACATCAGTTTGTGAGCACGGGATCCAGTCAGTGTGTCTGTGGCAGGTAGTTGTGGAAGTAGTTTCACTCACCTGCCATATCTATATGCTGTATCTGTTCCCCATTCCTTGCAGCTCGGCCAGTGAGACTCCTGTTCCTCCGTATCTTGGAGGAACAGGTCGTCTTACCCTGCTCCTAGTTCAGGGCCAACCTGAGGGCTAATAGGGACCCCAAGGTTACGGAGTATGAGCCCCCCTACCATCAGGGTTGGCTCATACAGCTAGGAGTCAGGGTCAGAGTAAGGGACGCTGAAGGAGGTGACCTGCTCCCTAATTCTGTTGTTCTGGCCTAGCAGCTTGACTTTCCTTTAACATCGCACGGCTGAGGGTTTTCCCCATCCTCAGCCGTGATAATAAGACACTGTCACATTTAGGACAGAAATACAGCTTTTTGGTTAGGGTGAAAAAACCCTCTAATATACTGCACATCTGTGATTACACGTGCATAAGTGATTGTCACATTAAGGCCAGAAATCCAGCTTTGGCATACTGGGGTGAAAAAACCCTATGATATACTGCACATCTCTGATTACACGCGCATAAGTCACTGTCACATTAAGGCGGGAAATACATCTTTTTTCTTACTGGGGTGAAAAAACCCTCTAATATACTGCACATCTGTGATTACACATGCATAAGTGATTGTCACATTAAGGCCAGAAATACATCTTTTTTCTTACTGTGGTGAAAAAACCCTCTGATAAACTGCACATCTGTGATTACACGTGCATAAGTGTCACGACTATGCTGTGGTCGTGACACTTATAGTCCGCATGCAGTTGTCAGCGGTCGTTTTGTTGTTCACCGCAGCTGTGAGCGTTTGGCCTCACGCGCGGTTGCCGCTGGCAACATGGTGTTCTTGGCAGTGTAGCAGCCTGAGCTTGTTGCTGGGCTGCTCACTGTCTATGCATGCGGTAGCCTATGGCAATTTGTGTATATATGTGTGCACTTTTCCTGTTAGGTGTGTACGGGGTTTATGTGTGTCTGCACTTCCCCTTTAAGTGGCTTCACTACCCTGTTTGGTGATGGAAGGGTTAACTCCTTTCCTAGTGTGTGTCTGGGTGTTTCTGTTTGGCCTATTTAGTTCCTGCTGGAGGCCAGAAGTCTGAGGGGTACTCCAGGCATGTTGCTGGAGTCATCCTCCTGGTAGCATTATGCCATCTCTCCAGTGAGGGCCACCCTTGCGGTCATAAAGAATGTTGTGGTGATGTTATGCTTTATGTTTGTGTTATTCTTACTGAAGCTATGGATCTGGGTTCCTGTGTGTTTAGGTCTGTGTGCTGTGTCCATTTATCTTTGGTGTATACATCAGCTTGTGAGCACGGGATCCAGTCAGTGTGTCTGTGGGAGGTAGGTGTGGAAGTAGTTTCACTCACCTGCCATATCTATATGCTGTATCTGTTCCCCATTCCTTGCAGCTCGGCCTGTGAGACTCCTGTTCCTCCGTATCTTGGAGGAATAGGTTGTCTTACCCTGCTCCTAGTTCAGGGCCACCCTAAGGGCTAATAGGGACCCCAAGGTTCCGGAGTATGAGCCCTCCTACCATCAGGGTTGGCTCATATAGCTAGGAGTAAGGGTCAGAGTTAGGGACGCTGTAGGAGGTGACCTGCTCCCTAATTCTGTTGTTCTGGCCTAACAGCTTGAATTTCCTTTAACATCGCATGGCTGAGGGTTTTCCCCATCCTCAGCCATGATAATAAGTCACTGTCACATTTAGGACAGAAATACAGCTTTTTGGTTAGGGTGAAAAAACCCTCTGATATACTGCACATCTGTTATTACACGTGCATAAGTCACTGTCACATTTAGGACAGAAATACTGCTTTTTGGTTAGGGTGAAAAAACCCTCTAATATACTGCACATCTGTGATTACACGTGCTTAAGTGATTATCACATTAAGGCCAGAAATACAGCTTTTTTCCTACTGGGGAGAAAAAACCCTCTGATATACTGCACATCTGTGATTACACGTGAATAAGTCACTGTTACATTTAGGACAGAAATACAGCTTTTTGGTTAGGGTGAAAAAACCCTCTGATATATTGCACATCTGTGATTACATGTGGATAAGTCACTGTCACATTTAGGACAGAAATACAGCTTTTCGGTTAGGGTGAAAAAACCCTCTGATATACTGCACATCTGTGATTACACGTGCATAAGTAACTGTCACATTTCGGACAGAAATACAGCTTTTCGGTTAGGGTGAAAAAACCCTCTGATATACGGCACATCTGTGATTACACGTGCATAAGTCACTGTCACATTTCGGACAGAAATACAGCTTTTTGGTTAGGGTGAAAAAACCCTCTGATATACTGCACATCTGTGATTACACGTGCATAAGTGATTGTCACATTAAGGCCAGAAATCCGGCTTTGGCATACTGGGGTGAAAAACCCTCTGATATACTGCACATCTCTGATTACGCATGCATAAGTGATTGTCACATTAAGGCCAGAAATACAGCTTTTTTCTTACTGGGGTGAAAAAAAAACTCTGATATACTGCACATCTGTGATTACACGTGCATAAGTCACTGTCACATTTAGGACAGAAATACAGCTTTTTGGTTAGGGTGAAAAACCCTCTGATATACTGCACATCTGTGATTACACATGTATAAATGATTCTCACATTAAGGCCAGAAATACAGCTTTGGCATACTGGTGTGAAAAAACCCTCTGATATACTGCACATCTCTGATTACACGTGCATAAGTGATTGTCACATTAATGCCAGAAATCCTGCTTTGGCATACTGGGGTGAAAGAACCCTCTGATAAACTGCACATCTCTGATTACACGTGCATAAGTGATTGTCACATTAAGGCCAGAAATACAGCTTTTTTCTTACTGGGGTGAAAAAACCCTCTGATATACTGCACATCTGTGATTACACGTGCATAAGTGATGCTCTTATATAGACTGCTCTTATATAGAGTTAAAAAAAAAAAATTGAGTGCAATGCTCTACTTTATGGTTTATATTGGCGGTAATTTTTTTTAACAGACTTAACCACTTTTTACTTTGCTTTGTAAACGCTAACTATGAGGCAAACATCTAATAAGGGTCATGGTCGTGGTGGTGGTGTTGGTGGAGCCTCTGGTGCAGGGAGAGGACGTGACCGTTCTGCCACAGCTACACGTCCTACTGAACCTACTACCTCAGGTCCCAGTAGCCACCAAAATCTACAGCAATATTTGGTCGGGCCTAATGCCGTTCAAAGGATGGTAAGGCCTGAGCAGGTACAGGCATTAGTCAATTGGGTGGCCGACAGTGGATCCAGCATGTTCACATTATCTCCCACCCAGTCATCTGCAGAAAGCGCACAGGTGGCGCCTGAAACCCATGCCAATCAGTCTGTCACATCACCCCCGTGCATATCGGGGAACCTGTCTGAGCCTCAAGTCATGCAGCAGTGTCTTATGCTGGAAGACATACAATGTACTGATGCACAACCACTTATGTTTCCTGATGAGGACATGGAATTCCACCTCAGCACGTCTCTGATGATGACGAAACACAGGTGCCAACTGCTGCGTCTTTCTGCAGTGTGCAGACCGAAAAGGAAGTCAGGGAGGAAGACTGGGTGGAAGACGATGCAGGGGACGATGAGGTCCTAGACCCCACATGGAATGAAGGTCGTGCCACTGACTTTCAGAGTTCGGAGGAAGAGGCAGTGGTGAGACCGAGCCAACAGCGTAGCAAAAGCGGGAGCAGGGTGCAAAAGCAGAGCAGCCGTCGCCAAAACAGTTTTCCTGCTACTGACCACCGTCACCAGGGACCAAAAGCAGCTTCAAGGAGTTCCCTGGCATGGCACTTCTTCACACAATGTGCTGATGACAAGATCCGAGTGGTTTGCACGCTGTGCCATCAGAGCCTGAAGCGAGGCATTAACGTTCTGAACCTTAGCACAACCTGCATGACCAGGCATCTACATCCGAGACACGGACTGCAGTGGAGTAAGCATCTTCAAAACCAAGAAAGGGCTCAGGCCCCTCCTGCTACCTCTTCTGCTGCTGCCTCGGCCTCTTCCTCCACCTCTGGAGGAACGTTGGCACCTGCCGGCCAGCAAACAGAGGAAGTGCCACCAACAACACCACCTTCGTCACCAAGCATCTCCACCATGTCACACGGAAGCTTTCAGCTCTCCATCTCACAAACCTTTGAAAGAAAGCGTAAATTCCCACCTAGCCACCCTCGATCCCTGGCCCTGAATGCCAGCATTTCTAAACTGCTGGCCTTTGAAATGCTGTCATTCAGGCTGGTGGAGACAGACAGCTTCAAACAGCTCATGTTGCTTGCTGTCCCACAGTACGTCGTTCCCAGCTGCCACTACTTTTCCAGAAGAGCCGTGCCCTGCCTGCAATACCAAGTATCGGATAAAATTGAGTGTGCACTGCGGAACGCCATCTGTGGCAAGGTCCACCTAACCACAGATACGTGGACCAGTAAGCACGGCCAGGGACGCTATATCTCCCTAACTGCACACTGGATAAATGTAGTGGCGGCTGGGCCCCAGGCGGAGAGCTGTTTGGCGCACGTCCTTCCGCCGCCAAGGATCGCAGGGCATCATTCTTTGCCTCCAGTTGCCTCCTCTTCCTACTCGGCTTCCTCCTCCTCTTCTACCACCTCCTCATCCGGTCAGCGACAGACCTTCACCACCAACTACAGCACAGCCAGGGGTAAACGTCAGCAGGCCGTTCTGAAACTGATGTGTTTGGGGGACAGGCCCCACACTGTGCAGAAGTTGTGGAGGGGTATAGAACAACAGACCGACGAGTGGTTGCTGCCAGTAGGCCTCAAGCCCGGCCTGGTGGTGTGCGATAATGGGCGAAATCTCGTTGCAGCTCTGGGACTAGCCGGTTTGATGCACATCCCTTGCCTGGCGCATGTGCTGAATTTGGTGGTGCAGAAATTCATTCACAACTACCCCGACATGTCTGAGCTGCTGCATTATGTGCGGGCCGTCTGTGCGCGCTTTTGGCGTTCTCACCCAGCTGCTGCTCGCCTGTCGGCGCTGCAGCGTAATTTCGGCCTTCCCGCCCACCACCTCATATGCGACGTGCCCACCAAGTGGAACTCCACCTTGCACATGCTGGAGAGACTGTGCGAGCAGCAGCAGGCCATAGTGGTGTTTCAGCTGCAGCACGCACGGGTGAGTCGCACTGCGGAACAGCACCCCTTCACCACCAATGACTGGGCCTCCATGCGATACCTGTGTGCCCTGTTGCGTTGTTTCGAGTACTCCACCAACTTGGCCAGTGGCGATGACACCGTTATCAGTGTTACAATACCACTTCTATGTCTCCTTGAGGAAACACTTAGGGCAATGATGGAAGAGGATGTGGCCCAGGACGAGGACGAGGAATAGGGGTCATCTCTAACACTTTCAGGCCAGTCTTTTAGAAGTGGCTCAGAAAGAGGATTTTTGCAACAGCAGAGGCCAGGTACAAATTTGGCCAGCCAGGGCACACTACTGGAGGAGGAGGAGGAGGAGGAGGATGGGGATGAAGGATGTTCACAGCAGGGTGGCATCCAACGCAGCTCGGGCCCATCACTGGTGCGTGGCTGGGGGGATACGGAGGACGCAGACGATACGCCTCCCACAGAGGACAGCTTGTCCTTACCTCTGGGCAGCCTGGCACACATGAGCGACTACATGCTGCAGTGCCTGCGCAACGACAGCAGAGTTGCCCACATTTTAACGTGTGCTGACTATTGGGTGGCCACCCTGCTGGATCCCCATTACAAAGACAATGTGCCGTCTTTAATTCCCTCACTGGAGCGTGATCGGAAGATGCGTGACTACAGGCGCACGCTGGTAGACGCACTCCTGAGAGCATTCCCGATTGAATCCTAATGCTTTTGCAACCCTTACCACTCTGCGAATGGGCCACTGTGTTGACTCCTCATGCGTTTGCTACCCTCACCCATCTGTGACTGACCACTACATTGACTCCTCATGTG
Organism: Bufo bufo; assembly: GCF_905171765.1. Lineage (NCBI taxonomy): Eukaryota > Metazoa > Chordata > Amphibia > Anura > Bufonidae > Bufo > Bufo bufo. The sequence continues at coordinate 243,704,711 of NC_053391.1, forward strand.
TTTGCCACCTCACCACTCTGTGACTGTGCCACTATGTTGACTCCTCCTGTGGTAGCCACCTCACCACTCTGTGACTGGGCCATAGTGTTGACTCCTTATGCGATTGCAACCCTCCACATAATGTAACTGGGCCATTGTGCTGACTTCTCATGCAGTAGCCACCCTCCCCAGTCTATGACGGGGCCGCTATTATCCCTGTTTGGCATTGTTAACATCACTATTTATTTTACCCTTCTTCTGATCTATCAAAAGGATGGAAAAAGGAGAAACACAACAGATCCTGTCTTTGGAGCATCTGTAAGGCCTGTATCACATGGTCCCTATTTTGCATCATGATATGCTCATGATTTGGAAGCCAAAAGCAGGAGTGGGTACAAAATACAGAAGACATGCAAACTTTCCAATCTATGTTTTGGATCCACTCCTGGTTTTTTGGCCTTAGCAATACTGCTGGATTCCTGAACAAATGCTGACTGTGTGAAGGCATCTGCTTAAAAGAGAGGATCTATTTTTGGGGGGGTTGTTCTTATGATCGATTAGAAGAAAGGCAATATAAACAGTGACATCAACACAAACTTACTGCTGACACCATGTCCACTCATTGGGGCACTAGCTGTTTCAATGTATAACAGAACAGGTTCTGTAGAAATGTATGTGGAATCAGCTGACGACGGTGTAAAAGGAGTGCACTCTTTCACTGTATTAGAATCTTGGTCAACTGCACAGTTCTTTATGCCTGTTGCTAACATTGACCTGTTGAGTTCACACTTGAGTTATTTGGTCAGTTTTGGCCCCATAGTTGACTAAAAAAGTGATTCTAAGAGTGATGCCTTTCAACTGCCATTCATACAGATGCAAAGTAACTATATCAGCACCACAGTGGACTGCCTATGGATGTTTCTGCAATGCACAGTGTTCTACACCAATGTAAAGGCTCTCGGCAGCCAGGAAATAGCTGTTTTTTAACGCGATTCATCACAAATAAATTCACATTGAATCAAATCTTTTTGGAAAATTCTGCGAACTGTCCAAATCAAATGTTTGAAAAGGTCGCTCATCTCTTGCCACTGATGTTGCTACAACTGCTACCACTACCCCTCTATACAGCCACACATCTGCCTTGTCTGTCATTTTCCATGCTGTTCTGCTGCTGCCACAGCTACTACAGCTAACACTGCTAGGCGCCCATCCTGCCTTGTTTTCAGGTTCCATACTGTGCTGCTACTACACAACTACTACTGCCACTACTACTACTACCCCTGTACAGATGCACATCTCCTATTCATCCGATTCCATACTGTAGAGCTACTGCCGATACTATTGTCCCTACTACCAGTACATAGCCACACATCACTTTTCCATGAAATTTTATACTGTGCTGCTGCTGCCGTGGCAACTACTTCTTCTGCTACTAACCCTACACAGCCAAAAATCTCCTGCCTAATCCATCAGGTACATACTCCCAAAAAAGGGAGAATTTCAGACCACTTTTTCAGAACAAGCCATTTCTTTATCCAGTATTACCATGTGTGTATAAACTGGCTAGGCATCTTCTCTGTTAAAGCATACTTTTTGAACAACTTATTCATAAAAAGATTTTTCCAATACTACCATGTATTTATAAACAGGGCTTTAATTTATGGAATGCTTGCTCAGAACAAGACATTGCTTCTTCTGATACTACAGTGTGTGTATAAACACCTGCAGGAATCTTTCCCAATATGGGATACTTTTGGGGAAACTTTTAAAAATTTAAACGGAAAGATTCCAACAGTGCAGTTTGCTTTTAAACAGGCTGTTTGTTATCACTGTTAACCATGCATTTACCCATAGCCATACATGTTTTCACTTTAAAATTACTAATGCTGTCTTGGCATTATAGAGCCAGAATATATTCCTAGTAGATCCCAGAATGTCATACTGTAGCATAACTTTTCAGAGCATTCTGAGCAGTTTTGATTTTGTTCATTTATTCATGCTAGAACCGAATCTCCTGACTGATTAGTTACAATCAGACCTGAATCACATTTCAAGAAATTTACTGATTTCTGGTTTTATTCAAAGTCATTTAATTATACATGAATGCAGCAATCTAAAAACAGGGAATAGATCGTTATTCTGCACCTATTCTTGTGGCCAGAAATTGGCTAGATGAGTTTCCTTAGGACTTCATCTCACTAATGAATCCTCAGGGGCTATGAACTGCTTGTTTACTCTGCACACCTAAAAATGTAGTTTCCCTTTTCTTAATGGGCTTACTTCTAATTAGTCTTAATTAATTCCACTGTGGATCAATTATAAAAACTGGCAGCCATGTGAGGAGACAACAAAATAGCCTTCAGACATAAGCATGAAAATTGATACAATTAGAAAGACACATGGTGGACCATTTTACTAATTACAGACTAGAAACTGCTGAAAAGAAAAATGTATTACTATATACAGGTCACAGTAAAAAGTTGGGTGCATGCATTTCATAGAAGTGTCACCCAGGGGTGACTAAATGGTTAAATATGAATATTGCAGCTGGATGATTCTGTTCTTTTTGCATTTTGGTTTGGAATTACTCAACAGCTCTACATACTTTACTCTAGTGCAGAGCATCTGTGGATTCATCTTGATCTATAATCACAAGAGTCATTTTGCATTATGCCTGTTAACAAGAACTTAGGTGGATACTTGAAATAACTAGAGATGGCCCGAACTATCCGACGGCGAACAGTTCCCGGCGAACATAGCTTGTTCGCGTTCGCCTCTGCCGGGCGAACACATGCGATGTTCGGTCCGCCCCCTATACATCATCATTGAGCAAACTTTGACCCTGTACCTCACAGTCAGCAGACACATTCCAGCCAATCAGCAGCATACCCTCCCTCCCAGACCCTCCCACCTCCTGCACAGCATCCATTTTAGATTCATTCTGAAGCTGCAGTCTTAGTGAGAGGAGGGAGACTGTAACTGCTGCTGATTTAATTGGGAAATCGATAGCTAGGCTAGTGAATTCAGTGTCCACTCCAGTCCTGAAAGACTCATCTGATCTCTGCTGTAAGGACAGCGTCCTGACAGCACCCCAAAAAGCCCTTTTTAGGGCTGCAACATTAGTCTGCTTTTTTTTTTTCCTTTATATACATATTGCAGTTGCCTGGCCTGCCTGTGTGTGAGGAGCTGCAGGCCCACAGACTGTAGTGTGCCCACTGCCAGTGCTCACCCCTGTCATTCCGTGTGGCACAGGACTTTGCTTAAAAAAAGGCACTTAATTTTTACACTTTAATCTAAGGTTAGTTGCCTGCCAGTGTGTGTCAGGCTGACTTCCACTGACTGTAGTGTGCCCACTGCCAGTGCCCACCACTCATACCGGCTGGCACAGGACTTTGCATAAAAAAGGCATTTAATTTTTACACTTTAGTGTAATTTCAGCTGCTTGCCTGCTGCTAGTGTGTGTCAGGCCGACTTCAACTGACTGTAGTGTGCCCACTGCCAGTGCCCACCCCTGTCATCCCGTGTGGCACAGGACTTTGCTTAAAAAAAAGGCACTTCATTTTTACACTTTAATCTAAGGTTAGTTGCCTGCCAGTGTGTGTCAGGCCGACTTCAACTGACTGTAGTGTGCCCACTGCCAGTGCCCACCCCTGTCATCCCGAGTGGCACAGGACTTTGCTTAAAAAATAGGCACTTAATTTTTACACTTTAATCTAAGGTTAGTTGCCTGCCAGTGTGTGTCAGGCTGACTTCCACTGACTGTAGTGTGCCCACTGCCAGTGCCCACCACTCATACCGGCTGGCACAGGACTTTGCTTAAAAAAAAGGCACTTCATTTTTACACTTTAATCTAAGGTTAGTTGCCTGCCAGTGTGTGTCAGGCCGACTTCAACTGACTGTAGTGTGCCCACTGCCAGTGCCCACCCCTGTCATCCCGAGTGGCACAGGACTTTGCTTAAAAAATAGGCACTTAATTTTTACACTTTAATCTAAGGTTAGTTGCCTGCCAGTGTGTGTCAGGCTGACTTCCACTGACTGTAGTGTGCCCACTGCCAGTGCCCACCACTCATACCGGCTGGCACAGGACTTTGCTTAAAAAAGGCATTTAATTTTTACACTTTAATGTAATTTCAGCTGCTTGCCTGCTGCTAGTGTGTGTCAGGCCGACTTCAACTGACTGTAGTGTGCCCACTGCCAGTGCCCACCCCTGTCATACCGAGTGGCACAGGACTTTGCTTAAAAAATAGGCACTTAATTTTTACACTTTAATCTAAGGTTAGTTGCCTGCCAGTGTGTGTCAGGCTGACTTCCACTGACTGTAGTGTGCCCACTGCCAGTGCCCACCACTCATACCGGCTGGCACAGGACTTTGCTTAAAAAAGGCATTTAATTTTTACACTTTAATGTAATTTCAGCTGCTTGCCTGCTGCTAGTGTGTGTCAGGCCGACTTCAACTGACTGTAGTGTGCCCACTGCCAGTGCCCACCCCTGTCATACCGAGTGGCACAGGACTTTGCTTAAAAAATAGGCACTTAATTTTTACACTTTAATCTAAGGTTAGTTGCCTGCCAGTGTGTGTCAGGCTGACTTCCACTGACTGTAGTGTGCCCACTGCCAGTGCCCACCACTCATACCGGCTGGCACAGGACTTTGCATAAAAAAGGCATTTAATTTTTACACTTTAGTGTAATTTCAGCTGCTTGCCTGCTGCTAGTGTGTGTCAGGCCGACTTCAACTGACTGTAGTGTGCCCACTGCCAGTGCCAACCACTGATACCGGGTGGCACAGTAGCTTGCCGATAAATAAGGCATTTAATTTTTAGACAGTAGTCTAAATTCAGTTGCTTGCCTGCTGCCAGTGTGTGTCAGGCCCGCTTCCACTGACTGTAGTGTGCCCACTGCCAGTGCCAACCACTGATACCGGGTGGCACAGTAGCTTGCCGATAAATAAGGCATTTAATTTTTAGACAGTAGTCTAAATTCAGTTGCTTGCCTGCTGCCAGTGTGTGTCAGGCCCTCTTCCACTGACTGTAGTGTGCCCACTGCCAGTGCCAACCACTCATACCGGGTGGCACAGTAGCTTGCCGATAAATAAGGCATTTAATTTTTACACTTTAGTGTAATTTCAGTTGCTTGCCTGCTGCCAGTGTGTGTCAGGCCCGCTTCTACTGACTGTAGTGTGCCCACTGCCAGTGCCAACCACTGATACCATCTCCCCGTTCGAAAAATCTATTCAATAAATGGCACCCAGATTGGGGACGTTAGAGGGATTAAACTGATGAGAATAGTACTACAGAAAATACCACTCATATCGGGTGTGACAGTAAATTGCACGGCGCAGACGCAGTCACCGTGGATAAAAACAAAGGGGAGGGAGCCAGCGTTTTTTTAACCATCTCCCCGTTCGAAAAATCAATTCAATTGACCTTTCGGGGACCCTTGGTGTTGTACGTGGCTGGGTGGAGGAAGAAACCTTCAATGACATCACCGGGACGTGGCTAGCTTGGTATCCAACCTTGTGCAAATGGGGAGTTTGCGGTTGTGCAAATGAACTGTTTGCGGTGCATTAAAAGGGGAGTTTGGTCTGTCAATGTCTGTGATGCGGGCGTAACCCTTACACTACCTGATCGATACAACATCATACCTGATCGTATACACACACTGGATGTTTTAAAGCACGTTATTCCAAACAATTTAGGAATGTTAGTTGATTTATGCCCTTTATGGATTAAAACCCGACTCTGCGTCCACTACGTAATTTTCCATGGGAGTTTTGCCATAGATCCCCCTCCGGCATGCCACAGTCCAGGTGTTAGACCCCTTGAAACAACTTTCTCATCACTATTGTGGCCAGAAAGAGTCCCTGTGGGTTTTAAAATTCGCCTGTCTATTGAAGTCTATGGCGGTTCGCCCGGTTCGCCAGTTCGCGAACATTTGCGGAAGTTCTCGTTCGCTGTTCGCGAACTGAAAATTTTATGTTCGCGACATCACTAATGGTAGAGTCCGAATTTGGCGTAAACAGAATGAGAACATGTATCCATCCTCTGATAGCTACTTCCAGCAGGATAATGCACCATGTCACAAAGCTCGAATCATTTCAAATTGGTTTCTTGAACATGACAATGAGTTCACTGTACTAAAATGGCCCCCACAGTCACCAGATCTCAACCCAATAGAGCATCTTTGGGATGTGGTTGAACGGGAGCTTCGTGCCCTGGATGTGCATCCCTCAAATCTCCATCAACTGCAAGATGCTATCCTATCAATATGGGCCAACATTTCTAAAGAATGCTATCAGCACCTTGTTGAATCAATGCCACGTAGAATTAAGGCAGTTCTGAAGGCAAAAGGGGGTCCAACACCGTATTAGTATGGTGTTCCTAATAATTCTTTAGGTGAGTGTATATATATATATATATATATATATATATATAATATTTATATACAGTATACTAGCAGAAGGACCCGACTTTGCACGGGTTTATTTAATCTATTTCTTTTAATGATTCTGTGTGTCCTTAAAAGATATCGACAGTATCCCCCATAACAGTGACCATTACAGTACCCCGCCCCCTTAAAATGGGACCTCCACAGCAGCCCATCCCCTTAACTTTGACCTTCACAGCAGCCCACCCCTTTAACAGTGAGTTTCACAGCACCCCACTCCCTTGACATTGACCTCCTCAATCTTAAGGGGCCCTATACAACACCCTGCCCCTTAATACTGATCTCCATAAGGATGTCCCCTTATCTGTGACCTCCACTGTTCCCTGCCCCCTTAACACACACCTCCACAGCACCCATCCCTTTAACAGTGACTGTCATTAATCCCCGTTCCCTTAACAGTGACCTCCACAGTACCCCGCTGCCTTAACAGTGACCTCACAGTACCCTTCTGACGTAACAGTGACCTCCACAGTAGCTGCCCCTTTAGTAGTGTCCCCTGCCCCCTTAACAGTGACCTCCACTGTAGCTGCCCCTTTAGTAGTGTCCCCTGCCCCCTTAACAGTGACCTCCACAGTGCCTGCCCCTTTAACAGTGACCTCCACAGTGCACGCCCCTTTAACAGTGACCTCCACAGTGCCCGCCCCTTTACCAGTGACCTCCACAGTGCACGCCCCCTTAACAGTGACCTCAACAGTGCCCGCCCCTTTAATAGTGACCTCCACAGTGCCCGCCACTTTACCAGTGACTTCCACAGTGCCCGCCTCTTTAACAGTGACCTCCACAGTGCCCGCTCCTTTAACAGTGAACTCCACAGTGCCCGCCTCTTTAACAGTAAACTCTGTAGTGCCTTTCCATTAAATAGTGGCCCCTACCCCCTTAACAGTGACCTCCACAGTGCCCTCCCCTTTAACAATGACCTCCACAGCAGCTGCCCCTTTAATAGTGGCCCCTGCCCCCTTAGCAGTGACCTCCACAACAGATGCCCCTTTAATGGTAGCCCCTGCCCCCATAACAATGACCTCCATAGCTCCCTGTCCCTATAAGGCTAGGGCTATGTGACATGTGTTGCGCGACATTTTGTCGTACAAGTTTTATAATGATAGGCTACGGTGTCACACTGCGACATGCTGCGACTGCGACACGTCAGTCGTAAAAAATCCATCCAAGATGGATGCATGTAGCAGTGTAGTTGTGCCCTATGTGTCGTGTAGCCCTAGCCTAAAGCTGACCTACGCAGTGAAGGAAAATGGCTGGGTTGTTATGGAGTAAACCTAGAGTAAAGTTGTGTGTAAGGACCTGCAAGCTTCTATTGGCTGATAAGGGACATGTGACCGTGTGTATGGCATATGAAGAGAAAGCCTTGCAGGCTTGTATTGGCAAATGCAGGATATTTTTTGGGAATATCTCAGGAACGGTACGTCCTAGAGAGCTGTGACCCCCACAAGATTTTTTTCCAGGTAGCAAGGGATGTGTATACCAAGTTTCGTTGAATTCGATGGTTGCATTTTTGAGTGATCGCAGAACATACACACATACATACTATATAGATCTATATACAGTATAAAAAGAAGGACGTATATATGTATGTATGTATGTTCCGCGAGCACTCAAAAACGCAACCATCGATTTTAACTAAGCTTGGTATACACATTCCTTTCTATCTGGAAAGAAATGTTGTGGGGGTCACAGCTCTCTAGGATGTACCGTTCCTGAGATATTCCCCAAAAATGACCTGTATCAGCCAATTTAAGCCTGCAAGTCTTTCTCTTCATATCCCAACTGCCATACACGGTCACATGTCCCTTATCAGCCAATAGAAGCTTGCAGGCCCTTAGTCTCCACATACACAGCTTTACTCCAGGTTTCCATAACAAACCAGCCATTTTTCTTCACTGCTGTAGGTCAGCTTTAGGCTAAGGCTACACGACAACATGTGTCGCCTGATAATAAATCGCACAGAACATAGGGCACAACTACACTGCTACATGTGTCGCGCAACATTGATGTCGGGGGGTTGCACTGCGGCATGTGACATGCTGCCACTGCAACGCGACAGTCGCAGAAAAATCCATCTTGGATGGATTTTTTGCAACTGTCGTTTCGAAGTCGCAGCATGTCACATGTCGCAGTGCGACACCATAGCCTATAATTATAAAAATTGTAGAGAGACAATGTTGGGCGACACATGTCATCGTGTAGCCCTAGCATTAAAGGAGTAGGGTACTGTGGGGGTCACTGTTAAAGGGGCGGGCAATGTGGAGGTCACTGTTAAAGAGGCATTCACTGTGAATGTTACTGTTAAGGGGGCAGGCTGCTGTGGAGGTTACTGTTAAAGGGGCGGACACTGTGGAGGTCACTGTTAAGGGGGCAGGGGCCACTATTAAAGGGGAAACTGCTGTGGAGGTCACTGTTAAGGCAACAGGGTACTGTGAGGTCACTGTCAAGGAAGTGGGGTGCTGTGAAACTCATTGTTAAAGAGGCGGGCTGCTGTGAAGGTCAGAGTTAAGGGGATGGGCTGCTGTGGAGGTCCCATTTTAAAGTGGCAGGGCTACACGAATCATTGTATTTTAATAAATATAAATGCATTTTATTACATGTATTTTGTAACTTTTGATTAGGGATGAGCGAACCCGAACATTTACGTAAAAGTCTGGCGCTTTCTTGGCGCTTTTTGAAAGGCTGCAAAGCAGCCAATCAACAAGCGTCATACTACTTGCCCCAAGAGGCCATCACAGCCATGCCTACTATTGGCATGGCTGTGATTGGCCAGTGCAGCATGTGACCCAGCCTCTATTTACGCTGGAGTCACGTAGCGCCGCACGTCACTCTGCTCTGATCAGTGTAGGGATAGGATGCAGCTGCTGCTGTTAGGGCCAGATTAGGCAGTGATTTACTTACTGAAGTGATCGATGTACAGCTTTGTATCATTCAACCTCTGCTATTTAATTGCTCACTGTTTTAAGGCTGCCCAGAGCGTTTTTCAGTCACTTTTTTCTGGGGTGATCAGCGGCCATTTTGTGTCTTGTGGTGCGCCAGCACAAGCTGCCACCAAGTCCTTTTAACCATCAATAGTGTGTTTTTATTTTAGCTAGATCCTACATCAGGGGCTTGGCTGTGCTTGCTATTTTATTGAGGGGTGAAATACAATTGCCAAAATAGCAGTACCCTAAATCTGGTGTTTCAGCTGTGGCTAGCCAATTGTAATACTGTCTGCTGTCTGGCAAAGGATATATTTTTGTCTGATTTGAAATACAATTCCCAAATTAGCAATTCCCTAAATCAGTGGTTTCTGCTGTATCAAGCCAAGTTTAAATCTATCCATAAAAGGGTATATTACATTGAAGGTGCGGATAGGGTCATCCTCAACAACTTCACACGCTACCGTGCATCTCCAAGTGTAATTCTGTCTGTAAACGTATACCTGTTATCCACCGCCTAAATAAGAGGCCTACAATTTATATTCAGCTAAATCCGAGGTTACTGCTGTGGCTGGTCAAGTTAATTAGTGTCCGTCAAAGCACAGTTTTTGTTCTGGGTTAAAATACAATTCCCAAATTAGCAATTCCCTAAATCAGTGGTTTCTGCTGTAGCAGGCCAAGTTTAAATCTATCCATAAAAGGGTATATTACATTAAAGGTGCTGATAGGGTCATTCTCAATAACTTCACATGCTACCGTGCATCTCCAAGTGTAATTCTGTCCGTAAAGGCATACCTGTCATCCATCCAGGGCCTAAATACTAGGCCTACAATTTATATTCAGCTAAATCCGAGGTTACTGCTGTGGCTGGTCAAGTTAATTAGTGTCCGTCAAAGCACAGTTTTTGTTCTGGGTTGAAATACAATTCCCAAATTAGCAATTCCCTAAATCAGTGGTTTCTGCTGTGCCTGTATTAGTGTAATACGGTACCTAAATAGATAGCCAGATAGTGTTAGGTGCCTGTAAAAAAAAGTATCCAAAAGAGAGGGGTATAGGACGGCTCTACCTCTGGTTTGGGATAGCAAGGTGCACCAATCTGATGTCGCACTCAGCTCACCAAAAATGTTGTCAAAAAGAAATAGATGGGCACTCTAATATCCGGCACTCTAATATCCGGATCACAAATATGATGTATTCACACTATCAATGTGTTCACACTATTTTTATTGATACATATACTGGTAATCCATAAAATAACTTCAGGTCAGCAATATAGCCTAATTGTTATAATAATTGCCTAAAATAAACATACATCAAAAGTCAAAAAATCTTATATAAGATACAGGCCTGTAAATACACCATAAAATACAGAACACTAAAATACTAGTTGTATCACTTCATTAAAATAGCTGCTGAGAAACCATAGTAAATGGTTTAGGGTTGAGTGGAATGGCTGCTCAGATTCATTAAGCCAAAACCATCCACTCTACAAACAGGTGGTGGCTCCTGCTGCAATGATAAATGAAGCAGTGACTGATAAATAAATATACACCTCCTCCCTGTGATATAAATTAAAGCAAGTAGTGAAGAAGTTTTTTGGTGAAAATATTCCAAAAGTGCAAAAATTTCTATGCAAATAGAAAAAATTTGAAGAAATATTGATATAAATCAGTGTTAATCAATCCAAATCCATCTGTGTTGAAATGGTTAAACAAACTTGCTAATTTACTGTGTTCGAAAAAGTAAAAATATTCAGTCACAAAAGATCTTATGTTGCTCTCAATCTGCAGAGGTTATTAGCAACAGAAGGGTATTGCCCTCACAACCGCTTGCCCGGACAGGTAAACAAGTAACTTTTTACTATAATGTTGCGATCCAGATACTTTGAGTTCAGTGCTGTATGCTGCCCGCAATTGTCTGGTAGGAGACTTCCATCCCAAATGTTCGGCAATATTTAGTACTATTTAAGATGTCATATGATGGAGTAGTACTCACGCTTGGTTGTAATATCCAGTCCGTAGCGTGGGTATAGGCAGGCTTAGCTTTAGGAGCAGGTTTGCAAGATTACCTTACTGCCAATACCAAGTCTGTATATTCCACGTTGACTGTTGCGCAGGTCGGCTGCAGGTTCAGAGGTCTGTCTCTGCTTGGACCGTGCCTGTAAAAAAAGGCCTGAATTTGAATTCAATACATTGGGCCAAATAATTTTTTTCTTATTGTGGTGAACGGTAACAATGAGGAAAACATCTAGTAAAAGACGCGGACATGGTCGTGGTGGTGTTAGTGGACCCTCTGGTGCTGGGAGAGGACGTGGCCGTTCTGCCACAGCCACACGTCCTAGTGTACCAACTACCTCAGGTCCCAGTAGACGCCAGAATTTACAACGATATTTGGTGGGACCCAATGCCGTTCTAAGGATGGTAAGGCCTGAGCAGGTACAGGCATTAGTCAATTGGGTGGCCGACAGTGAATCCAGCACGTTCACATTATCTCCCACCCAGTCTTCTGCAGAAAGCACACAGATGGCGCCTGAAAACCAAGCCCATCAGTCTGTCACATCACCCCCATGCATATCAGGGAAACTGTCTGAGCCTCAACTTATGCAGCAGTCTCTTATGCTGTTTGAAGACTCTGCTGTCAGGGTTTCTCAATGGAATCCACCTAGCCCTTCCCCAGTGGTGGAAGACATAGAATGCACTGACGCACAACCACTTATGTTTCCTGATGATGAGGACATGGGAATACCACCTCAGCACGTCTCTGATGATGATGAAACACAGGTGCCAACTGCTGCGTCTTTCTGCAGTGTGCAGACCGAACAGGAGGTCAGGGAGGAACACTGGGTGGAAGACGATGCAGGGGACGATGAGGTCCTAGACCCCACATGGAATGAAGGTCGTGCCACTGACTTTCACAGTTCGGAGGAAGAGGCAGTGGTGAGACCGAGCCAACAGCGTAGCAAAAGAGGGAGCAGTGGGCAAAAGCAGAACACCCGCCGCCAAGAGAGTTCGCCTGCTACTGGCCACCGCCACCTGGGACCGAGCACCCCAAAGGCAGCTTCAAGGAGTTCCCTGGCGTGGCAGTTCTTCAAACAACGTGCTGACGACAAGACCAGAGTGGTTTGCACGCTGTGCCATCAGAGCCTGAAGCGAGGCATTAACGTTCTGAACCTTAGCACAACCTGCATGACCAGGCATCTGCATGCAATGCATGAACTGCAGTGGAGTAAACACCCTAAAAACAAGGAACTCACTCAGGCTCCCCCTGCTACCTCTTCTGCTGCTGCCTCGGCCTCTTCCTCCACTTCTGGAGGAACGTTGGCACCTGCCGCCCAGCAAACAGAGGATGTACCACCAACACCACCACCTCCGTCACCAAGCATCTCCACCATGTCACACGGCAGCGTTCAGCTCTCCATCTCACAAACATTTGAGAGAAAGCGTAAATTCCCACCTAGCCACCCTCGATCCCTGGCCCTGAATGCCAGCATTTCTAAACTACTGGCCTATGAAATGCTGTCATTCAGGCTGGTGGACACAGACAGTTTCAAACAGCTCATGTCGCTTGCTGTCCCACAGTATGTTGTTCACAGCACTGCGCAACGCCATCTGTGGCAAGGTCCACCTAACCACAGATACTTGGACCAGTAAGCACGACCAGGGACGCTAAATCTCCCTAACTGCACACTGGGTAAATGTATTGGCGGCTGGGCCCCAGGCGGTGAGCTCTTTGGCGCATGTCCTTCCGCCGCCAAGGATCGCAGGGCAACATTCTTTGCCTCCTGTAGCCTCCTCCTCCTACTCGGCTTCCTCCTCCTCTTCTTCCACCTGCTCATCCAGTCAACCACACACCTTCACCACCAACTTCAGCACAGCCCGTGGTAAACGTCAGCAGGCCATTCTGAAACTCATATGTTTGGGGGACAGGCCCCACACCGCGCAGGAGTTGTGGCGGGGTATTGAACAACAGACCGACGAGTGGTGTGCGATAATGGGCGAAATCTCGTCGCAGCTCTGGGACTAGCCGATTTGACGCACATCCCTTGCCTGGCACATGTGCTGAATTTGGTGGTGCAGAAGTTCATTCACAACTACCCCGACATGTCAGAGCTGCTGCATAAAGTGCGGGCCGTCTGTGCGCGCTTCCGGCGTTCACATCCTGCCGCTGCTCGCCTGTCTGCACTACAGCGTAACTTCGACCTTCCCGCTCACCGCCTCATATGCGACAAGCCCACCAGGTGGAACTCCACCTTGCACATGCTGGACAGACTGTGCGAGCAGCAGCAGGCCATAGTGGAGTTTCAGCTGCAGCACGCACAGGTCAGTCGCACTGCGGAACAGCACCACTTCACCACCAATGACTGGGCCTCCATGCGAGACCTGTGTGCCCTGTTGTGCTGTTTCGAGTACTCCACCAACATGGCCAGTGGCGATGACGCCGTTATCAGCGTTACAATACCACTTCTATGTCTCCTTGAGAAAACACTTAGGGCGATGATGGAAGAGGAGGTGGCCGAAGAGGAGGAGGAGGAAGAGGGATAATTTTTAGCACTTTCAGGCCAGTATCTTAGAAGTGACTCAGAGGGAGGTTTTTTGCAACAGCAGAGGCCAGGTACAAATGTGGCCAGACAGGGCCCACTAATGGAGGACGAGGAGGACGAGGATGAGGTGGACGAAGCATGTTCACAGCGGGGTGGCAGCCAACGCAGCTCGGGCCCATCACTGGTGCGTGGCTGTGGGGAAACGGAGGACGATGACGATACGCCTCCCACAGAGGACAGCTTGTCCTTACCTCTGGGCAGCCTGGCACACATGAGCGACTACATGCTGCAGTGCCTGCGCAACG